>NC_057801.1:281735758-282000139 GCF_018294505.1 Triticum aestivum | reverse complement strand
GTGGAGGGGTGGTTGAACAGGACCCCGTGGTGTGGAGGGCTGGATGAATAGTAGACGGTGGAGGGGTGCCCGTGGAGGGGTTGTTGAACAATAGTCGGTGGAGTAGCACGCGGTGGAGGCTGGATGAACAGGAGCCCGTGGAGGCTGGAGGATGTCGACGGTGGAGATGAACAGTATCCCGTGGAGTCCCGTTTTGCGGTACGCCACACCCCTCCCGATGAACAGGACCCCGTTTCGACCGTAGGAGGTCCATTTCGTCTGTTTTGCGGTACGCCACACCCCTCCCGATCAACAGGACCCCCGTTTCGACCGTAGGAGGTCCATTTCGTCCGTTTTGCGGTACGCCACACCCCTCCCGATCAACAGGACCCCCGTTTCGACCGTAGGAGGTCAGTTTCCTCCGTTCTGCGGTACGCCAGGCCTCGTTTCCATCGCCTCGTTTCCAAGCCGGTTGGCTCCCACGCGTTCCGTTGCCTCCCGATGAACACGACGCATTCCGTTGCCTCCCCATGAACACGACGCATTACGTTGCCTCCCCATGAACACGACGCATTCCGTTGCCTCCCCATGAACACGAGCCCTCGCCGTACGTATGCGCGACTAGGCGTTCGAGACCCCGCCCGTATGTACACATACGTGGCCGTATTTTCTTTCTTGCACCCTGGCAGCTGTACGTACGTGTACATGCTACGTGCGCGCCTCTACTACGACACATGCGCGCCTCTACATCGACAAGTATATATGTACGTACAAGTTCGCGACCAGAATGACAACGCTATGTACGCTTCGACCAGGTGGGTCTCGACTGTCAGGCAGTTCCTTGCGTCCGAAAATGTAGCTGGTGGGTCCCAGCAGTCAGAGGGGCGAATCGTTTTTTTTGCCCGGACGCACTTCCTTTGCGTGCGAAGATGTAGTTGGTGGGTCCCAACAGTCAGGGGGCGAATCGTTTTTTTTCCCGGACGCACTTCTTTGCGTGCGAGGATGTAGCTGGTGGGTCCCAGCAGTCAGGAGGGCGAATCGTTTTTTTTTTGCCCGGACGCACTTTCTTGCGTGCGAAGGTGTAGCTGGTGGGTCCCAGCAGTCAGGGGGGAAACGTTTTTTCACAAAATATGGTGTCCCGTCCGGTGGGTCCCCGCTGTCAGGTGGAGGAATAATTATTTTGCGCATAATAAGGAGGCACTTCCTTGCTGCGACCGTGGACCCAGCTGTTAGCCTCTCCACGTACAGTCCACGTCCGATGGAAGCCGTTCCTTGACCACGTTGACCACGCCACGCCGAGAGAACCAAGGTGGTGGACGACGGCGAGGCCTAGGAAGGGGACGTCGCGGAGCCGGGGAAGACGCGGTAGTGGATGCCCACGCGTAGAGGAGTACGAGGGTTCACTGGTTCGCTGCGGTGTGAGGCTGCCGTCGCCGTAGAATAACAAGGGGTGTGGGTGAGTAGAGGGATGGCCTGGCCAGTGGTGGGAGTAGTAGGGGGTGGTGAGGCCTCCGCCGCATCGCAGCTGGCCACGGGAGGCAGGAGCACGAGGCACGACCGGCGCTGGTTTGGGCGGCTGGAGCAAGAAGACGAGAGGTTGAAGAAGCACTACGGCCGTTGGATGGACATCGTACGGTCACTGGAGCTAGAATTGTGCATATTGACTAAGTTGACAAAGCCCTCCGTCCCCGTCAACTTAGTAGGCCCACAAGTCAGCTTGCCACTATACTGGGTCCCAGCTAACAGGGGGAGTATTCATTTTTTTGTGCGTAATAAGGAGGCACTTCCTTGCGTGCGAAGATATAGTTGGTGGGTCCGAGCTGTCAGCGGCGGTAACGTTTTTTTTCACGAAATACTGAGGCCCTTTCGGTGGGTCCCTGATGTCAGGTGGACGAATCATTATTTTGCGCGTAATAAGGAGGCATTTCCTTGTGTGCGGCCGTGGACCCAGCTGTCGGCCTCTCCACGTAGAGTCCACTTCAGATGCATGTCGGTCGTTAACCACGTTGACCAGGCTGCACCGAGAGCACCAGGGCGGTGGACGACGGCGTGGCCTAGGAAGAGAATGACACGGAGGCAGGGTAGACTCCGTAGTTGTTTCCCACGCGGTTGAACGAGGGTTTATTAGTTCATCTGCCGTCGCCGGAGAATAACAACAGGTGTGGGTGAGTAGAGGTATGGCTAGGCCAGCGATGGGAGTACGGTGAGGCGGTGAGGCCTGCGCGACAGCACAACCGGCCGCGGGAAGGTGGGAGCAGGCAGTCCCGCCGGCGCTTGTTTGAGCGGCTGGAGCAGGAAGAGCAGAGATTGAAGAAGCACGACGGCCGTTAGATGGAGATCCAACCGCCACTGCTTGTGCGTCAACCTTTTTTTAGGAAAGCCTCAAATCTGTGGAAAACGGCATACTACCCATCTGCCATTATTTCTAATAATTTACAGCCCATTTGCTAATTCTTAAGGTTTTTTTTGGAGCCCATATTCTTTTTGTTAGCATTACAGCCCATATTGTGGCCACGGTTAAAAAATTATACGAAATTTTGCATATTTCGGTGCGGTCCGAACTGTTTTTAATCCCGAAATTTCGACTCACATTCAAACTGATTTTAAAAATAAATGTATATCAATATAAAATCCAACAAATTCTCCATGCATAAAAATTAATGTAATGTAAAATCTTGAAATGAAAATAAATATATTTGAAACTAATTGTCGGTTTGATGTGTTTTAAAAATGTACAACCCATTTCTCATTACTGATGGGCCATTTTCTCGGCCAGTCGAATGAAAGCTCTCCTCGTCTTGAAAGATTTGCAGCCCAACAGGCCTGACAAAGCGACTTAATTGGCAAATCACAAAAAAACTGGGCTGTGGCCGTGGACCCAGCTGTCAGCCTCTCCACGTACAGTACTCTTCCGATGGAAGTCGTTCCTTGACCACGTTGACCACGCCGCCCAGAGAGCACCACGGCGGTGGACGACGACGAGGCCTAGGAAGGGGATGACGCGGAACCAGGGAAGACGCGACAGTGGAAGCCCGCGCGGAGAGGAGTACGAGGGTTCACTGGTTCGGCTGTGGTGTGAGGCTGCCGTCGCCGCAGGGCCTGGCCAGCGGTGGGAATAGTAGGGGCGGTGAGGCCTCCACGGCAGCACAACCGGCCACGGGAGGCAGGAGCATGCGGCACGACCGGCGCTGCTTTGGGCGGTTGGAGCAAGAAGACCAGAGGTTGAAGAAGCACTACGGCCGTTGGATGGACATCGTACGGTCACTGGAGCTAGAATCGTTCATATTGACTAAGTTGACAAAGCCCTTCGGCCTCGTCAACTTAGTAGGCCCACAGGACAGCCTCCCACCAAGGTGGGTCCCAGCTAGCCGGGGGAGTATTCATTTTTTTGTGCGTAATAAGGAGGCACTTCCGGTGGGTCCGAGCTGACAGCGGGGGGAAGGTTTTTTTTCGGGAAATACGGTGGCCCGTCCGGTGGGTCCCAGCAGTCAGGGGGAAACGATTTATTTCGCAAAATACTGGTGGCCCGTCCGGTGGGTCCCCGCTGTCAGGTGGAGGAATAATTATTTTCCGCGTAATAAGGAGGCACTTCCTTGCGGCTGCCGTGGACCCAGCTGTCAGCCTCTCCATGTACAGTACTCTTCCGATGGAAGTCGGTCGTTGACCACATTGACCACGCCGCGCCGAGAGCACCATGGCGGTGGACGACGGCGAGGCCTAGGAAGGGGACGACGCGGAGCCGGGCCACGGGAGGCAGGAGCAGGCGGTAGCATAGCCGGCCACGGGAGGCAGGAGCAGGCGGCACGACCGGCGCTGCTTTGGGCGGCTGGAGCAAGAAGACCAGAGGTTGAAGAAGCCGTATGGCCGTTGGATGGACATCATACGGTCACTGGAGTATTGACTAAGTTGACAAAGCCCTCCGTCCCCGTCAACTTAGTAGGCCCACAAGTCAGCCCAACAATATGGTGGGTCCCAGCTAGCAGGGGGTAATCATTTTTTTGGGCGTAATAAGGAGGCACTTCCTTGCGTGCGAAGATATAGCTGGTGGGTCCGACCTGTCAGCGGGGGGAATGTTTGTTTCACGAAATACAAAGGCCCTTCCTGTGGGTCCTAGCTGTCAGGTGGAGGAATCATTATTTTGCGCGTAATAAGGAGGCATTTCCTTGTGTGCGGCCGTGGACCCAACTGTCAGCCTCTCCACGTACAGTCCACTTCCGATGGATGTCGTTCATTGACCACGTTGACCAGGTCGCGCTGAGAGCACCAGGGCGGTGGACGACGGCGAGGCCTAGGAAGGGAACGACACAGAGCCAGGGAATACTCGGCAGTTGTTTCCCACGTGGAGGAGTACGAGGGTTTACTGGTTCGTCTGCCGTCGCCGGAGAATAACAGCATGTGTGAGTGAGTAGAGGGATGGCTAGGCGAGTACGATGGGGCCGTGAGGCCTGCGCGGCAGCATAGCCGGCCACGGGAGGAGGGACGAGGCAGTCCTGCCGGCGCTTGTTTGAGCGGCTGGAGCATGAAGAGCAGAGATTGAAGAAGCACGACAGCCGTTGGATGGATATCCAACAGTCACTGCTCTCGTGTGTTGACTAAGTTGACAGGGCGTTGCGTGTGCGTCAACCTTTTTTTTATGAAAGCATACGCGTCAACCTGTAGTAGGCGCACAAGTCAGCCTCAAATCTGTGGAAAACAGCATACAACCCATCTGCCATTATTTCTAATAATGTACAACCCATTTGCTAATTCTTAAGATTTTTTTGGAGCCCATCTTCTTTTTGTTAGCATTACACCCCATATTGTGGCCACGGTTAAAAAGTATACGAAATTTTGCATATTTCGGTGCGGTCAACTGTTTTTAATCCAGAAATATCGATTCACATTCAAACTATTTTGAAAAATAATTTATATAAATATAAAATCAAAATAATTGTCCACGCATAAAAATCAATGGAATTTAAGATCTTGTAATGAAAAAAATGAAACTAATTCCCGGTTTGATGTATTTTAAAAATGTACAGGCCATTTCTGGGCAAACCGAATGAAACTCTCCTCGTCTTGAAACATTTGCAGCCCAGCAGGGCCGATAAAGCAAGTAGGCCTTGTTTGGGTATTTCTTTAAAAAAATAGAACTGGGCTAGCCATTTTCAGCAAGAAAAAAACACAACTGGGCTCATGATGTGGTAAACATAAATAAAACCCTGGCTAGACGGGCCACAGCCCCCGCACAGCCCCGTTGTTACCCTGATCCGTCGCTAAAACTAGTATAAATAACAACTGCTTGTTCCTCATTGTCTCAAAAAAAACTGCTTGTTCCTCAAAAAAAACTGCGCGACTTGCTGGGTCCCTGGTGTCAGCCGCTCGTAGTGTAATTCTCTCGTTTATTGACTACGTTGACGATGGCGTGAGCCCCAGATGTCCAACCATTAGGAGGAACCATATTTTTGGGCTTGTACTATAGAGGCACTTGCTTGCGTACTGCCATGACGCTGGTGGGTCCCTACTGTCATCCTCTCCACGTACAGTCATCTCCTTGTTCCTCTCGGTTGTTGACGACGTTGACAACGCAAGAGGGCGGCGCACCGCGCACGGCGAGCGAACCAAGGCCGCAAGGCGGAGGACGACGGCGAGGCCTCGGACGGAACGAACAGGAGCCGTTGAAGATGCGCCGGTCCAGTCGCAGGCGGAGGGGAGTACGAGGGTTGACTGGTGGGGGTGGTGGGGGCTAGTCACTTGGCTTCTGTAATGCACAGTGAGCTCAAGCAGCCGGCGTGAGTGATGTTATTTCCCTTGGTTGTGATTTGTTACAATATTTCACTCTAAATTAAACGAATGGCAAGCCATTTGCCTTGTTTCAAAGAAAATATGACAGTCACAGCCGAGTTGAAAAGGGCAGGAACATCTAACTCCAGCTTACAAACTGTACAAAAGCACGAGGGTTGATTGTTCATCAGGTTTACAAAAAAACCCAGATTGAAAAGGGCAACAACATCTAACTCCAGCACTGTTTTCGGCAGTCACAGTCAAATGGATCGGTCAGGTCCATAGAATGAACATCCTGGATCGTAAAATTTACTGGATTATGACCACAATATGTTGTAAATAGAAGCCCGGCACGTTCAGAAGCTCTTTTGCCCACCTGAAACTCCTTTTTTTGCTCTTCGACATACCCATCCGTCAAAACCATGCTGCTGATAAACTTAAGCCTGATGGACAATAGTAACCTCGCATTCAGCAGGAAGAATGTGACAAATCTTGTGTTTGCACGGTTGGCTACATATCGTTCTAGCGTTATTGTCTTCAATCGAATCTCATGAGAAGTGAGAAAATCCCGATGCTTACGAATCCACCGATTGGTTATAACTTTCTTACCCCGTCCTGTTGCCTAAATAGACATGAAAATTGAAAACAGTTAAGGTCTAAAAGAAGAGTGTCGAAAGAGCAACAGCTGAACGGTTAATTCTAGTACACTATATGCGGGCTTCCAATGTGCGTGAAATTATCACCTTTATATACAACTTCTCCAGACATGGAAAGCATTGCAGCAAGCCAATAATCTTGTTCAGATCAAAACTATTCATTTGGATATATAAGATCTTGACAGAATCCAGCACCATTGATAGGCCATCCATGGAGAAACTCTTCATTGAGCATAGAACATAATATTAGTACAAAATGTGTACTCCAAGATGATATATAAATTATGCGCAGAAATTTAAAATGCAGCATATGGTTACAAGTGTAGATGATAATATAAAGTACCTGAAGAACTGTGGAGCCAAACACCATATTGAAATGAGCACAGAGATCATGTATTACACCCAAGGTCTCCAGTTTAGGCGCAGAGAGGACGGTTATTTGCAACGGTGAATAACTAGAATCAAGGATCAACCTTTGAAGTGAAGGGGCATCTTGGATGATGAGCTGCCTTCCGTCAAAAGAAATTCCAATTCTTACAAGGTTAGGCGACTTTATTTGGAGACAACCGATTCTAACTGTGAAAACAAGCACCAAGCACTCCAGCGCAGGGCAACTGGAGTGGATGATGCTGTGCAATGAGGCCTCCGATATACGAACCCGCACAAGTGAAAGTTTCTTGAGAAATGGGAGTCGAAGGTTTAGTACCAGATTGTCTGGAAGGTAGCACAGCGCAAAGGTGGCGGTGTGGAGAGAGGAGGAAAACCGCGAGATGGACATCGGTGCTGAGGGCACAAGTTCATGGCGTTCTGTATGTGGTATGTGATTTCCAGGGGAATAGTAGAACTCAAGCAACTGTCGTTCTGTGAATTCAGGGGATTTCAGCCAGGCGTCCACCATGCAGGGCATGGTATGCTTGCTCAGGTAGCATGACGGGATGCAGAGGCTTTGAACGGAGCCCTGGTGGGAGGAGATGATGGCTCTGGGGATTTCAAAATCATTGAAGAGAGATAGTTGATGACAGTCGAGATTAAGGGGCACGACGCGCCATAGAGGGCGCCACCGAATTGAGAGGACTTGGGTGCGGCAGCAATCCTTGGTGGGGAGAAGCGAGATGATCTTCCCAAGGACGGCGTCCGGGAGATCGCTGATGCGGTCCACCCGAGATTCTACGGGTTCCTGGGATCCGGTGGGGTCGGGGTCGCCGCTTCTCCCTGCGCTGCCGGGTGTGGGATCTACAACAGGCGTCGCCGCTGGCGGGAGCCTCATCTTCCTGGCGCTGGGGTCAGCCGACTCCATTTTCCTCGAGGGTGTCGCGTCGCGCTCACGGATTTGAGCAGAGTAACGAATGACGAGCCTAGTTGTAGTGCGAGCGAAGAAGAAGGGGAGCTGGGGTTTTCTGTAGGAGTGAGGTGAAGAATTTGAGGGTGCGAGTGGAGCGAGCTGACGTGAGGTGGGTGGGAGCAAGGAGGAAGAAGAGCACCCAGGTTTTTTTTGTGGGGGAGGGGGGGGGGGCGGTGTGCTGGGTGTGGGTAGCGCCTTTTGAATTTATTTTACTATTTACTAGTGTGGATTGGCTATTTTGTCTTGGGCCCAGAGAAACAATTACTACTAGTACAGTGGAGACACTCTACAGCTACCCAGAAAAACAATTACTACTAGTACAGTGGAGACACTCTACCGCTTCTGGCTCCTCCTAGGTCATTGAAACGTCTCCCTCTACTGAATGCCGTTATACTTTTGTTCACCGACATGCGGGCCATGCAGCGCGCGGGCCCAAATGCCATCCACCAAATTAGCAGGCAGTATGCAGGCGGAGAGTCACCCTGGTCGTAGCGCGGCAGTAACGAGCCGTCGTATCACAAAACCCCACCTCCCCGCAGTCTAAGTTTGACGGACGAAGCAACCATCATTTCACTCCTCGCTGAATCCCCTTCTCCCTCACCGTCTTCAAGAAAGGCAACACTCGCATCTGCCACTGTTCTTCTCTCCCAACGAAGGGAAGGTAAGCGGATCCGTGATGTTGGTATATTTTCGTTCAGAGAAAAAAAAGAACTTTTGCAAAGCAGTAACCGATCCTCACTCTCTTTTTTGTTTCATTGTCATTGCGATTGTGTTTTCCTTTCAGTGGTCTCCTAGTATTCGTCAGTTTCATGATGGACCAAGGAGAACCAGGCAAAGATCTGCCGATATTGGAGCAGACGCGGGAGGCTGATCCCCACGAGACAGAGAGCTCCAAGAAGATGGAGGCAACCACCGAGCCGACCCCAGATACGCTCACGGCCACTACTGAGATGGTCAACGCCCCGTTTGAGGTTACAGCCCCCGTGGCACTGCAGGAGCAGTTTTCCCCCTTCGAGGATGTGTCCCCCCCCCCCCGCTGAGCTGCCCAAGGTGATTTCCTTCTTTGCCGATCTCGATTGTGGTTTTTCATCTAAGTATGTGGTGATTTTTTTAGAAAAGGAAGTATGTGGTGATTAATAATGCAAAATTTTATTAGCTTCGATGCCATGCTATACATAGTGGTTTAAATAACTTGTGGTTCTTATACTGAAAAGTAATTCAGAATTTGTTTCTGTTTCAATTAGAGCCCTGATGCAGACAAGGATTGTGTGGTTGTGCATGTCACTCGCTATGAGGCGGACGACCTGAATATACGCACTGGGAAAACAGAGTTCTTAGGCTGTTGGATCCTGGAAGCCATTTGCGGTTATACCAATGAAGAGTTGTATTCCAGCCTCACTGTTGTCAGGCGTGTTGTCCAGGGTGTACTGAAGCACAAGAAGTTCAAAGCTACTCCTTCGTTTGTGAGGCATACTGTTCTTGTCAAGCTTACGCAGGAAGATGACGTGGCATGCCTCCACAAACAAGTTTATCAGTGGCAAGGCCACAAGGTTGTCTTCATGAAGGTTCACAGGATTGAGCTGCTGCGGGACGTCCTCGATGATGTTCATGGCAAGGTCCGTCTTGTGTCCAGCCCAAATTAGATCGAGGCATGAAATAGTTGCCCCAGCTAGTGTTTAATAGTAGTTTGGATTGTGTCTAATTATCCGAACCTTGCCTGTTATCGACCCCTCTGGGGCTAGTGCTCTGTTTGAATCCGTCTATGGGAACTGCTGCTACTTTTGTGTGCCCGTGAATCATGTGAGAACCATCGTAATTGTTGCCGAAACAGATGCGTCCTCACTAGTTTTTTCATGAATATGGCATGGTAAGACATAAGTTGTCACGGTTTATCATACGAGCAGTGTGTGTTTTGATGAAATAGAGCACTCGTTCGAGAACCGTGCGCCGACGTATACATAAGTACTTGTAAACACTGTTGGTGCTACCCCACTTGTAAGCAGTTGTGCAAAACACGGCACATTGGCTCAGCTCGCTTCAACACTAGGCTATCGACCAGCTAACAATCAACAATCTGCTGTCTGACATATAAGCAACTACTATGTATCTTGTTACAGTGGTTCATGCAGTTAATTGAGGCCACAATGTAATAAATTCCAAACGTTCACACGCTAGTCCAGCGCTCATGTGGAACACTCACAATTAAACTCGTCTTCATAAAAATCTTGAAAAGCATAAGTTAAGCAATTTTATACATCTCAATGATTCATAGAACATAACAAACATATACTAGTTCACAGCAAAAGACAAAGTTGTGAGAAGGTTTACAAATCAGGAAAAAACAAGCAAGGCTTCTCTGAGCAAAGGGCCTCCCGGCAGGCTTAAATTTCCTGGAGTTCACTCTGGTTTTTTCTTGTTGCCACCATCCAGGGTTAGGTTCTCTCATTCCAGAATAACCAATTATAATTGTGGTCTCAGCTGGAATGCTGAACTGAACCATGCAGTGTACTGACCAGCTGAAATGCTTGTGCATTCCACTAAATTTAAGCACCGCTATTTGCAGAAATAAGCAGACCACAATGCCTCTTGTCCGCGCACCTGTCCAAAAAACCGCCGTGCAGCCGTGCCAGCTAGTCCTCGGTCCATGGATGAACTGGTAGAAAGTGCATTCCGGACTAGGATGCAGTTGTTTTCGCTCGTCCCTGCACTGCAATCAGGAAGTAAAACGTACGAATCAGCTTCTTTTAGATTGCGTTGGTCATTCTACCTTAGTTACTACCAATGTAGGGATACCTTGAAGACGGGAGGTTAGACGACGGCAACGAGGGATAGCCATCTCATTTTGCGCAGTTGTACTAAAACTGAGGTGTGTGCTTTTGATTGCGCGGATAGAAACGATACGGAGACAGACATCCCGAAACGATATGGAGACAGACATCCCTGTTTGCGCAAATACGAATACAGTTATTTAAACAGTGACAGATATTACTACTTTCCTCCGTTTCCTCTTAGAACCAAGTCCTAGATTCATGCTACAGCTTTCCCACTTTCTTCCCTGTTTGAACCAACGCTTTGAGTTCACTGTATGAACTAGCTTTACTTCTAATAAAGTAGAAGTCTAGCTGGCTTTGTAACAGCAGACGGAAGTAGAAAAGGATCCACACGAAGGGGGAAGAGCTGGGGCAGTAGAGCAAGGCAGGTTTCGAAGGAATATATACCTGAGGGTCGTCGGCATGTGGCAAAGACGGCGTCGGGAGGCCGCATCTTGGCCACAATACCGCAGGGAGGAAGAAGGGGTCGGAGGCCCTCCCGAGCCGACGCTCTCTCGGAGAGAACGGCACGGCCGCCGATCGGGACGCGCGGGTAGCCTGTTGGTCTCCTCCCTCGCCGCCGACGACAGCGTGAACGATGCACCTACACCCCCTGCCCCGGTCGAGGTTGTCCGGCCGATTTGTGACCAGCCGTGAGCTGAGAGAGAGAGTGTGGCCACCTATGTCTTGCTTAGATCTGGAGAGCATGAGAGAGTGAACGAGAGGAACCCTAGTAAAGCAAGCGCTAAGGCTCCTGCTTTTATATATAGTGGAGTGATTTTGTTGTACCGGCTTCAAAAAAATGCGCTCCTACGTGTACCCGCGAGTGGGTGTGAGAGAACTAGTGCGTGCGTGCACCGCTTCTCTTCGTGAGAGTACAATATATACTATGCCCAAAGAACGTTCGCCGCAAGAGTAATAGTATAAGTGTGTGACGTGTGAGCTAAAATAAAATGTGCGCGCCGTCTTTTGTTTTTTAGAAGTTCTGAGGGTAGGGTGTGAAGAGCACATATGTGCGTGACGTCTACCTGCAGATAGAGGATGGGTGCGACGTGCGAGTCTGCGAGAGGACTCGGGAGAGTCGTGACTCGTGAGGGTGCGTGTGCGTGAGAGAGAGGGGGGCACGTATCAATGCAATGCATGTGTCCGTAAATCATTATCCGACAAACGTTCGCCACAAGCCTTTTCCTGACGAACGCCGTAAGAACCGTTAGATCGGCATCCGACAGTGTCAGTTTTGCCATGTCATTTAACAGAACAGCCACTCCTCCTACACACAAATCTTCCACGTGAGTGTTAGCAACTGCCGTATGCTCCCTCCGTTCCGAAATGCAGTGCATATAGCTTTATTGAAAATTAGAACCTCGCAAACTTTTACCGAGTTTTCGTGTACCAAATTGCACATGTAGAATACCCTGTATATATCATTTCATTCATCTTCGATAGGTAACTATAAAGATGGGTGAGGAGTCTACAAAGAAAGACCATCGTATCACCCGCAGCAATTTCAACCATCCTTTAGTGTCGAGGAATATCATAGGAACTCTATATGATATGATTTTTATAGGATTTTTTTCCTTTAGAGCCAATTGGTTCATAGGAATAGATTCATATACTCTACATTTCAAAGGAAATAAACATGATATCATTTCTATAGCTTTAGAGCCACTTGGTTCATATGAATGGATTCCTATACTCCCTTAATTTCAAAGGAAAATAAACATTAGCGTATATTCAATAGAAAAGTTCCTATGATATGAACCAAATTACATCTCTTTACTAATCCCTCCTCATAGGAATTGAGATACATGTCATCTCTAGATTCAATAGAAAAGTTCCTATGATGTGAACCAAATGACATCTCTTTTCCAATCCCTACTCATAGGAATTGAGATGCTCCATGTCATCTCTTTCCCTACAACTTCCACGTATGCATCTTCTATTCCTAAATAGATAGTACAACCCACTAGTAGCTTTTTTCCAAAACATGCAACTATGGCACAAGAACTATATAGTGTGCCAATAACTTTGAAAGATGGTCGCTGGATGAAGCTAACCCGACAGTGCAGAGATGGGCAAATCCGAGCACTACTGGCCGTTGGATATCATCAACATTCCACCAGATCTGCCACATGTACAATTTAGAAGACTCCATGGTTGAACTTAAGCATAATGCACAAACCTCAAAACACAAGCACTTCTCCTTTGTTCTAGAATCTTCTGTATCATAATTGATTATTTTTTTCTAAATGAATTGCCATTATTTGTTTTTTACTTTATGATTTACAATGCACAACCCCATGAATCTTAACATTTTTATAAAACTAATTGATTTTGAATGAGATGAACTATAAGAACTAAACGAACATCTACATCATGCATATATGACTCAAAGCTTTACATGCTATAGTGTGTATTTATTCATAATTTGGTTTCGAAATCTCATGCGTTCAATACATGTGTACCTTACTAGTTTTGAGTAGAGTAGCAAATTTCACGCGGCCCCGGGTATATCAAAATGCAGGGCCCATGCATCATTGCCTTTCGATCGAACCTACGTCCACAATTTTTTGTACGTGCTATATCTCCACTGGTCCCCGCACCCAAAATGCTGCCTCGTTCCCGTAAAACCAAGCGGCCCACACATATTTAAGGCGTCGACTCGAACCCGTTTACTACGACGTGGCCCCGCACGCTGTAGTACTCCTACAAACCCTACCGCCGCACTCATCATCGGTTTTCTTCAAGAGGACAAGGGAGAAGCCGATTTGTAGTGGAGGCGCTTTCAAAAAAAGGATCTGTAGTGGAGACCCCTACCCTAGGGTGCCCTAGGTAGCTGCCGCACGCATCATTGTTTTCTCTTTTCTTTATGCTCTTGCGCGCTAGAGTGAAATGATGGTTGCTTCGTCCGTCCAGCTTAATGCGGGAAAGGTGGGGCTTTGTGATTTGACCCCTCATCGCTCATTTTCTACTACTGCGGCGCTACGACCGGGGTGCCTCCAATTCCAACTGCTACTCCGAACTGTAATTTGGTGCATCGCACGTGGAATGTAGAAGTGCATGCTCTAGCCAATGCAACCCAAAGACCGATCTGATGGAAGAGACTAGGCAAGCACATTATACATCAACATGGAACAAGACGGTGGATGAGCCACATGTCTGCCAAAAGGGTCCTGTTAAGTGTGTCGCTATTTCGTGTGCTGACTAACCCTGCTGAGTTGCTACGCAACACGACAGGAGCAGCCTACCACTTGGTTTTGCTCCTTGGTAAATCCCGACTATATTGATCTAAAAAGATACGATGCTGAACTACCCTCTCCGTCTCGGTTTTTATTTGTAGGCGTCTCGGTTTATAGGGCCTGCACATAGTTCTAGGTCATCCATTTGACTAACTAAATATGAGTTACTATGTCAACAAAAAGTATATCATTGGATTCTTATTGGTTGATATGTGAAGAAACAAGAAACGAGGTAGAAGTTAATGCACCGCGCCTTAGTATTGTGGGATTATTTGGTTTTCGTAGATGACGTGCGTTTGGTTGCAAGGGTGGTCATGAATGGGTTGGGATCGTTCAGAAAATAGACATGTTTGGTTATAAAGCACATGAATGGTTCGAGTCAAAAAAGAGAATATGCCTTGAAGATGCTGAACCATTCCACCCAACCACAATCGGTCGAATCAAATGGCCACCCTTTGCATGCATGACTATGTGAGCATGACTGGTGGTCCGTCTTAAATAATTAGCTCATCTCTTATATTCAGCCAAACACGCCTTCTATAAAGCTAAGGTACGCCTAGGCGTACTCTCGAAAAAAATATTCAACCAACACATGAATTGAATGGTTCAATCCCAAAAAATTGAATGGTCCCAATCCATTCATACGATACCTTCAACCCAAAAGCATCCGACGGAGGGAGTAGTTGTATTTAAAAGTCGAGGGCGGGGCTTTTCCTGCGGGTAGGCGGGGCAGTTCCGCCTAGTCGGTTCGACAGAGACGCGAGAAGACGAGGGAGTAGGCTGCTGCAAACGTAGGGCTGTGTGATTTGACAGCGAGTTACTGCTGGACAGGTGGGGCCCCGTGATTTGACTTGCCATTATCATTTTAACTGCGGCGCTACGACCGGCGTGAGTCTCCCGATTCCTGACCACCTCCATACAGGTGCCTCTCCCAATGCTCCACCATGTAGTAGTAGAGGCTGGCTCTTGCATGAGAGCCCACTTCTCCACTTTTTCCTTGCCTCTCTTTCCTCCACATATGCAAAAATGCCATGTAAAGCGCACTATTGTACTTACTTGCTCCTACAGGTTCTTAAGCTTGCCACATAGGCATAAAGTCTGATGTGGCAAGTTAATCAAGAAGAGAGAGACTAGTTTGGTGACCCAAGGAAGAAACGGTGCTAAGCGCGTGTACCTAGGTGAAAAGACAATTTTGAGTCTATAGCTAATTAAATGAAGCAAACTTAGCAACACCATTTCATTGGAAGAGGTCACTCCTTGGCAAATGCAATAAATACTAGTACTCCCTGTGTCCCATTATATAAGAACGTTTTTGACACTACACTAGCTAGTGTCAAAAACGTTCTTATATTATGGGACGGAGGGAGTACGAAGAAAGAGATAGAGAGGAGTAAAAAAATACACTTATAGCCAACCTTGTTGTAGTATGAGTGACTAAGTGATGACTATGTATGACATGCCAACATCAGATAGCCTAACGCACCGTGTTAAATCTCCAAGGGCGCGACCACGCGAGCGACGCGACGGTCGTGGTAGGCGCGACCATGATACGGGCTGCTGGCAGCCCTTGGATCTGAGATCAAACGGTCGCATGCTAAGTTGCTGAAAATTTTAAGAATAACCCTCCAGGATAGGATATTCACCCATAGGTCTAGAATCACGCCATGCAACCGTTCGATCTCAGATCCAAGGGCTCTCGGAAGCCCGTATCATGGGAGAATGGAAAGCCACTACCCTGCCGTTCGCACGCTGGCAGTTCGCTCCTACTCTTTCCCGCACGTCCTTTAATACTACGGCGGTTCGCTCCTAGTCGTCCCGTCCATTCACATTACGGCAGTTCCACTAATCCTAACCCTCCTCCCAAATCCATGGCGTCCCAAATCTCCCCGATCGGCGGTGAGTACAAGGTTAGAACCATCACCGGCGATGAGTTCGACGTCATCTACACCCGTACTTCCGCGACGGTGAAAGGATGCCTTTCTCGCTTCAGACGCATGTTCGAAAACTCACATGATGAGTGGGTCGCTGGGCTAGATGTTGAGTACACCACAGTCGTGGGACGAGAGAAGGATCTAAAGGACGAAGAGAGGAAGAAGCCCGCCGTGATCCAGGTTTGCGTACATAACGTTTGCTTGGTCTACCACATATGCCATGCCGACGTTGAGTGCCAGGATTTTAAGAACTTCCTCGAGGACAAAACAGTCAAATTCGTTACTGTAGACTTTAAGAACGACAAAGAAGTCCTGCGTCGGATAGGCCTCGTTGTAGGCAACCCCTTCGACCTCCAGAAGAATCGGCTGGTGCCCTCTCGTCAGCCCTCAATGCTGACCCTGGCAGGAGCCATGGTTCATCCTTCGTACCGCAAACTGGAGAAACCTCATTACACGTTTCATCGTCATGCATGGCAGCGGAATGTACTAGATATAGACCACATCCACTACGCTGCAATGGATGGCTACCTTTGTTTCAATATCTACAAGGGTTGGATGAAGAGCAACAGCCAAGTTGGCGGTTCAAGCAAAGAAGTATCGGCCAAGAGGAAGAGGGACAAGGACGAAGTCGAGGACGTGGACGAGGACTCCGAGTAAGGTGGCAATGTTGTTGCTCATGGCGGTTCTAAACTTCTAATGCAGTGTCTACCGGATTAGTTGCATAGTTTAATTTCAGGTGTGCTTAGTTTAATTTGAGGGGTGTGTTGTGCTGAGCCCCCAGCAGAACTATGTTATGTTTCTTCTCGTTACTTTAACTCCTTAGTATGTACATACTAGTACTAGTATTTCTTTAATAGTTTAGCACCCCAATTAAGCACGTACTAGCTTTTTTAATAGTACTATATGCATAATTTGGTGACGAGCGCTCTCTATATGTACCACCTTTTTTTAAAAATTTCAATTTTTGCTCCATGGCGCAATTCATCGATAGTGGAGTACTACTGTACAAAAGTATACATTTTATAAATGCTAGCGTACTGTTCATCACATATATATAGCCAGTTAAATTCTCAACCTAGAACGACGTGCATGCCATGTAGTAAACCGATCCGGAGGAAGTATAGTAAAAATGAGGTGATTTTACCCAGCGATCGGCGGGGGAGCATGGCCTGTCATGCGGTCCACGTGTCATGATGTACCAAGGCGATGCGCGTGTCCCTCTTGAGGCAGAAGCAATACTAGTACGTGGTTTTAGATGATGTCGAAGCGAAGTGTGAAATAATGGTTGCTTCGTCCGTTTGGGAAGGTGCAGCATTGTGATTTGACGTCTCATTGCTCATTACTAACACTGGGCCGGTACGAGTGGGGTGCGTCCCCCTGCTGTTCTGCACTGTTATTTGGTGCTTGACACGTCGACCCGGTTGCTATATGTCCCACATGTCGGCGACAGGAAGTACAGAATTCATGAAAGGGAGCGTCGACGGAGGAGTATACTACAGAATTCATGAAAGGGAGCGACTTAGTTTTGGAAAAATCTGTTTTTACGGGGTACGTACCCACTAGGGTTTATAGGGCTCATCTAAAAAACATTCGTTTTTCCGTTTGATAAGTCTCAATTCTAGTACTATACTAGTAGTAGTACCATTACATGTTGGATTTCGAGGTGCGTTAGATCACCCGACGCAAGCAGTGTCAAGAGGAAACTAACCAATGCATGTACAAGTTCATGGAAATTTAGTGGTCATTCATGCATTCGTTCTAATTAATGCCTCGGTAAACATAACTTCTTGAGAAAAACGAGCGTACTGTGCAAACTACGAAATTAATTCGACCACTCACCGTCTACCTTGGTTGGAGAGATTTTGAAATTGAGCCATAAACTGGAAAGGAGGGAGTAGTAACTTTTGTCTCGATTACTATTTGTGGCCTTGTATAGATGCAAAATGTATTTTTTATAGTGGCCTTTTATAAGTAAATAGAGGGAGTACTAACCAAAGTACGTAGTAGGGACGAGGAGTAAACGGAGGGAGTAGTAAAATTTTCTCCTCGTGCTGCGAGCCACCGCGCGCGTGGGCGAGGGAGCGGGCGTAAAGGCGTACAGTAGTACTCCAGCTTCACCTCATCCTGCGAGCCACCGCGCCCGTGGGCGGGGGAGACGGCGTACTAAGCAAGTTTCTCCTCGTTCTGCGAGTTGACGGGACACATCAAAAGTACTCCAGTGTATAGAGCCTTGCCTCTAAGGTAGGCCCCACATGGTTTGCCTCTTTTTTTAATTTAACATAACGCGTCAAGTCGCAATTTGTTTGTTCACCCGTGGTAGACGATCCTCCCTCCACCAAGTGGACAACCAGTACACGTGCCAAATTACCACGTGGGCTGCCTTTTTCGTACAGAAATGAGCTCCACCGTGTACCCGCGCGGGTGTGGTTGGGAAAGAGACGGGAGTACGTGCGCCGTGCGTGCACCTCTTCTCTTCGTGCACGTCCCCCACCTACGTGGGTGTGTGTGAGAGAGATACAAACCTAGACATAATGCGCCGTCCATCCCCATGCCTCCGCCCAGTCCGACCACCAGTCACCACCACGGCACCACGCCCCACTCCTCCTCACCTTATCTCTCATATTTCTCCCTCCATTTTTATATACAAGGGGCCACTATCAAAATTACAATTTGCAGATATACAAGGCCACTAACACTAATCGATGCAATATTAATGGTGTTTGCCTCGTGGTACTAGCAAAGGAGGACATTAATTATCCCTTGCATGCATGCGGGAGTTTGTAAAAAAATGCATCTTGATGTTCCGTGCAATGCACGGGCATCTTGCTAGTCCATGAAAACAACACATGGCAAAATTCCACGGCGAACGAGGGATTTGAATCTGTTGGGAGGGGCTGTTTGGATCTTGCCCGGGGTAGCCAAAATATTGGCGACCCTTTTGTCCACCGGTGCCTTTGCCACCGATGAACGAGGAACGGCTCGGGTGCTCATGCTGTCATGCATCCTCCAGCGCGCACGTTGGAGACGAGCTCGCACGAGCTGTGTTTTTTTGTCCCACAACGCCGCCCGAGCCGCCCGCAGACCGACCGGCGACCCGCAAATTACGCCATCCAACCGTAGCCGCACACATTATGACAGCAACTCAACCAACCGGACGAAATTCACGCAAACACGTAGACAAACTGATACTCATTCACGCAACCACCGGAGTATTTCATATAAACAACGACGGAAATCATATAAAATACCGGATTTTCACACAAACATGACGGATTTCATTACATTCAAATGAACTACGCGGTGCTAGTTCTGGACAGCACAGTATATAATACATGGCCTAAATGGTCGCCCGCCGATCGATTTGTGTTCCTCATGTCCGGCAGCACGATCACCGGACTGCCGGGAGCCCCGGAGGTATATGCTTCAGCGCAAAGGACGGCTCGCTTCCCCACTGCCCAACTGATATCATTGGCTGGTGCCGAAGATGATGGTGGCCGGCACCGGTTCGAGTTCATCACCGGCCACTACTTCGCCATGGCCGGCACCGGCTCGAGTTCATCCTAACATTGACCTCTTCCGTGGAGCCCATGCGGGGTCGACGAAGGTCCTCGCAACAAAAGGATCCGGCAAGACACCTGCTGTGTACGCCGGCGTCGCCTCCGCGGTGGCCTTCATGGGACCCAAGCGGCGGCGGCCTCCCGTGTTCTACTTCTCCTCGATGATGGCGGCGGACGCGGAGGCGCTGGCCACCGACTCGTCGCTCTCCGCGCACCCGGCTTCTGTCGCTGCTTGCATGGCGCGGCCGCCGGCATGGGAGTCTCGGCCACAGAAACGGGAGACGCGGTACGAGGCGGCGGCGTGGACGGCAGCAACGACGCCCGTGCGCCGCTCCTCGTCGAGCTGGCCTGGAGCGGCGAGTTGCTGAACCGCGCGCCGGCTTGGGGCGGCAACTGGCTCCGTCGGGCGAGGGGAGGGAGGTGGATCAGCGAGCTGCATAGCTCGTATCCGGCGGGCTACCCAGCCGGCTTGGATGCGGAATAACTACTCTTCGTAAGCCATTGTAAGAGTGGACAAAATGGTGGAGGAGATAGGGGAGCGGCGGAGGTGTGCGATTCTTGGCCGGCGTTTGGCCTCGTTTAAATAGGAGATTAAATAGACGGCGGACGGGAGGAGCTCGGCCGGCGTTGCGTTTAACGCCGGCCCGGTCATGAACGGACGTGTGTCCAGAGTGGGTTTCTCGGCTTCCACACGGGCGGGTTTCATGGAGGCGTTTGAATGCGGCACGGAGGCGTGTTCAGCCGGGCGTGCCGCGAGTGGCGCCCTCGACTCTGACCTAGGACACCGCGCCGTTCTTCCACTGACGTGTGGGCTCTTTGGGTGCATGGCCTGCATGTCAGTGACCCAACGCAGGCAGCGCACAGCAGAGGAACCTTTGGTGGGCCAGGGCGGTCAGAAGCGGGCATTTCATAAACCGATGATTGTTCATTGAGTGTGACGTCATCTTTTTCATGTAGTTAAGCGTGTGTCTTGCGTCGTGTGCTGTGTGCATGCAGGCGTGCGAGTGTTGCGTGCGTGCAAGGGTGCGTTTCAGTGTTGCATGCATGGGTGCGTACGTGCAAGGGTGCGTTTCAGTGTTGCATGCATGGGTGCGTACGTGCGTGTGTTCGTGAGTGCATGTGTACGTGTCAGTGTTGCACGCCAGCATGCGTGCGTGTGTACGTTATGTGTACGTGTCAGTGTTGCACGCCTACATGCGTGCGTGTCTTGCGTGCGTGCATGTGTACGTGCGGGGTGAGGCTACACGTCAGTCGACTGACTTTTTCATCTCTGGTCATTAGATTTTCCAGCCGTTGGATACGAAATCAAGGGCCTCCAGTTTATCATCAAACTCCACCCCCCCCCCCGAGCCGCCAGCCACCACCGGCCGAACCGCCCGCCCCCGCCGCCCGCGGCCGGCCCGCCCTCCCCGAAACCACTCCCCACCGCCGGTCCGCCGCCGCACCTTCGAGAGAGTGGGCCAGCATATATGATCTTGAGATTTTACGAAGTCACCATAGGTGCCTCGTAGTCGAGTGGAACGTCTCCTCCCACTGAACGTACATCGCCGGAAAATACTGAAATTAACACAAGATAAATGCGAGCACCGGGACTTTAACCTTGGTGGGCTCGAGAAACCACTGTCCTCTAACCATCCAACCACATGTTGGTTAGCACGACAAAATGTATGTGGTGACCGTGATGAGCTTATTCTGAAGTCCAGTGACCATATCGTGCTTTCGCTTCAAATACAATGACCGTAAGTGTCGTCAACAAAATACGGAGCACGCATCAAATGCAAAGTCCGTCAGTGTCATCAACAAAATATGGAGACGTATCGTGAGCTAGATACCGTTGTACTATTGTATATGCTTATTTTCTTAGTGGCCGATTGCGTGTGTGGTGTGGTGGGCACATCATTTCTAGTTGTGGTGGGTCAACATGAAGACTCATGGGTCGGTTCCATCCTGCGCCACATATAGGTTGGACCGAGACGTGTTATACGGAGACCCATGTGGAGGACTCGGCGTACAACACGAAGCTACCAGAGTCGCGGAGGACTCTATCCCCACTGGTGATAAGCCGACTATATATGATTTGTAACCCTAGGCCCTTAGTATGTTATACAAGCTTGGGGGCTAGTTCGTCGATAGTATACACACACGCACAATGCCTGGTATTCACGTGTACTTTGTACACACCCCTAACACTAATATACAGTACCAGGAGTAGGCTCTTTCTTCAACTGCAAGGGTCCGATCCGAACTAGGGTAAAACTTTGCCTCGTATTACCATCCAGCCTAACAGCCAGGGATATCCTACCGAATGATATGATGAAATCATATCTGCCAACTACTATTAGAGAGGTGTGTCGGGGGGGGGGCAATGTGTGCGAGAGAGGCCTAAAGATAATGTGCGTGCGGGAGACACGTAGGCACATATATGTGCGTATAGAGGGCTAGTAGAGACCGTGCATGTGTATATATGCATGTGAGAGAAATAGTGTTTTCCAACTGAGATTAGTGAAAAGAGTGGTACATAGTAGTCAGAAAGAGAGATAGAGAAACAGAGAGAGCATGTGCGTGAGACACCCCGACACCCTGAGAGAGATTGTGAGCATGTGTGAAAGAGAAATGCCGATGCATATAAAGTGTGTGCACTTATGCGTTAGATAGAGAGATATCTACGTGTAAAAGGCGGTTCTACGCATTAAATTAAAATATAAATGGCATTATTATTTTTGGATGAGATCATGAATTTTGCAAAATTGCGTATGGACGAAAATCGGTCTATCAGACACCCATACTCTATTGAATTCTAGCATGTGCATGTGTTTATTTCATATTATCGATCCATAGAGTGAGAGCGGTTTGAAATACAGGCAATGGATGCTTTTGCAATTCATATATAAACATTAATTAGTGCACTCCATGTTGTTAGTGTGAAGCACTTTATACATTTGTCACTTGCATGGATACATTCCAAATTGCTAGCTACGAAATAAAATACATGTCGAATTCAACATAAAGGGGGTTTCGAAGATTCGAATTCATAGGAAGTGCATTCATCTATTTGAACCCGAGATAATGGCATTTGTAAATCAGATGTAAAAGGGGGCATCAATCTTTGTTGTGAGTTTGAACATGGTATATATATTCATACGCATATCTAACTTTTTTTTGCAACCAAGGAGATTATACCTGGAACCATGCATGAACTGAGGTAAGTTGCATATTTTTTAATATATACTCGTGTACAATGTATATTAAAATGTACCCCCTCCATTCCAAAATAATCGTAGCTTTAGGATTTTCAAGAGTAAAGATTTGTGAAGTTTGACAAATCCTGAAAGTTCAATTCAAGAGAACCGAAAACGTTAATGCTTCTGCTCCCAAATATTGAACGAAGCGCCAAATAGGCCTCTGGTCACCCGAAACCGCGCGAGACTAATGTTTTGGTGGTAGGAAATTACTGTCCTGACTCTGGCCCGTGTAGCCTATCGGCCCGATGTCCAAAGGTCTAAACCGGGGTAGGTTTGTAACTTCACCAAGACGCCAGTCTCAACCGCCTCCGAGAAGCATTCATACGCCGTGGGCGCCTAAACACCCATGCGCTCGGCCGAAATCTATCCCGCCCACATTTGGGACACCTGACATGACTGTCCTACCCCCAACCCGCAATATGTCCGAAATTTTAGATGGGGGCAAAGTTTGTAACTTTCCCCAAATTTCAAACAAGCGCGTCTCAAACCGAAACATTGTTCCCCCTTAGTTCCCCGCCTCCCTCCGTTTCCCCATTCATACTCCGTGGGCGCGAAAACGCCCTCTCCACCAGCCGCGAAACCCCAACCTCCTCCGTCCTCCACCCCATAGCGGCCAATCCACCGCCGCCCTCCTCCATCACGCCGGAGCCGGTACCCCGACGTCGTCGTCCAACGCAACCGCAACCGCAACGCCCTCAAGGACTTAGCAGCTGAAGCCGAGGCAGAGCTGCCTCCACGACGCCGACGCCGACGTGCGCCGTACCAGAACCACTCCGACCACGCCGTCCTGCGCCTCACTGCTGCGGCTCCACTGTCGCAACCGTCCACCGCACCGGAGCTGTTCCCGCTACGCCGTCGTTCGCCGCCTCGGATCTGCTTCCCCGCCGCCGACAGACGGCCACCGCACCACACTCAACAACTTGGCCATGGGTTCGTCCAAGGCTGCACCGTCCTCCACAACTTCTGGTTTCCGGCGAACAACAAGATCGTCGGAAAAACAGAAGGAGGACACAGCACTGCCAGCAGAAAGAGGTACTCCTCTTCCCTTATTCGTGCAAATCTTACGTCTCCGCTCACACCGTATTCATCCCACGAAAGAAACTAGTTGAGCGCTTCTTACTGCATCTTCTTCGTGATACTAAATGCACAAGGTTTCCTCCCTTTTACTATTTCACCTTTGCTAGAGGTCAGTAGCCCGCCTGGATTTCAATTCAGGGTCAGTCGAACCGCAATTAAAAGAAGCAGCACCCGCTTAGGCGCGCGGAGCACCTAGTCCGCCTGTTCCCCGGGGAAGCGGCGCATCGGTGTCTATCATAGGGGTGTGGGGCGCAGGAGCTGCTTGCGCCCGATCTGGAGGTCGGCGGGGCTTGAATGGATGGCCGGGGGGGCGGTGCCAAGCACGGCGGTGCGGTGAGGTCGAGGGGAGGGCGCAGGCAGGGGAGGAATACTGGGCCGGTGGTCGCTGGCGTTTCGAGGAAGATCGTCAACACTGACTGGCTGGAGGTAGATGAAGGCGATCTCCCCGTTCTTTGTACATCGGACGGTGCAGAAAAAATGGACTGACCTATTTGCTTTCAGTCGACTGTTATTTTCATAGAATCCTGTAGTAATTGAGTGTGCCATGCATGTTGTAGAGCTATCATATGTCTCCCGTCATTTATTTCTCACCGACCTGCTATCTGCTACCTTTACACTGTACTAATTGTGCACACACTTCACCCATACTCACACTATTGTTTTTTTATGCATGGGTATTTCAGACTCTGACGCAGTGTTGATGAATGCAGAAAAGAAAAGACAGAAGTCGCTCCAGTGTAATTCGAAGATAAGCAGTAAGCGTTTCAACGCTCTAATGGGTGCAGTGTCAGCAGTTGGAGACAGTAAAAGTAGCTCTGCAGTTGATGATCTCAATTGCCACACACAACCATCCCAGGTGCTTGCTTTAACTTCGCGCTGTCAAATGTGGTTGCATGTTGCATATGGTGTCTAGCTTGTATTGCTTCCAATTTGGTTAAATTGCATCTGCTTACTTTACACATTATACCTTTGATAATGACATGCCTTCCTGTTTTTGATACATACTACATATGTCTATTAACCATGTTCGTACATCAAACTAATGCTCTTTTGTATCCCTCGTCAATCACTTATGATGAGACAGTCACCCGGGTGGGTTACTGTGAGACGCCCTACTCGTTTAAAGAGTGCAGTGTCATCCTCCCCACATGATTCTCAAGAAACAGCAAGGCTAAATGAAGATAGTCAACGTAGCTCTCTAGTTGATCACCGCAATTCCCCCACACCACCATCGCAGGTGCTTGCTCTTACTTGGCAGTGTGATATGTGGTTGCATGTTGCATATGGTGTCTACCTTGTAATGCTTCTAATTAGGGTAAATTGCATCTGCTTAGTTAACACATTATACCTGTGAATATGACATGCCTTCCTGTTTTTGGTACATACTACGTCTTTCTATTAACCATGTTCTTACATCAAACTACTTCTCTTGTGTATCCCTCATCAATGCTCCTAATTTGTTAAATTGCATCTCCTTAGCTTACACATTATACATGTGAATATGACACGCCTTCCTGTTTTTGGTACATACTACATCTGCCTATCACACCATGTTCTTACATCAAACTACTGTTCTTGTGTATCCTGCGTCTATCGCTTATGATGAGACAGTCACGCGCGTGGGTTAATATGAGACGCAATACTCTTATAAAGAATGCAATTTCATCCTCTCCACATGATTCTCAAGAAACAGCAAGCCTAAATGAAGATATTGAACGTTGCTCTGTACCTGAAGACAGCACTTCCCCTACACCACCATCACAGGTGCTTGCTCCAACTTCGCAGTGTGATATGTGGTTGCATGTTGCATACGGTGTCTAGCTTGTAATGCTTCTAATTAGGGTAAATTGCATCTGCTTAGTTTACACACTATACCTGTGAATATGACATGCCTTCCTATTTTTGGTACACACTACATCTATGTGTTAACCTTGTTCTTACATGAAACTACCTCTCTTCTGTATCCTGCATCAATTACTTACGATGAGTCACCTTTATTCGTTGCATATTGCATATTATTTCTAGCCTGTTGCCATGTATTGCTTCTAATTTGGTCAAATACATTTGTTAGGGCACCCTTTTAATTTGGCAGAGTGATATTGGTTTCATCTTTCATATGGTTTCTAGCTTGCATCGATTCTAACAAGTTCAAGCACCTTGTGCTTAGTTTACACTTTATACATCATACATGTCAATATGTCACGCCGTCCTGTTTTTCATACATATTCCATCCTCCTATCATGCGGCTGCCTTACATGAAAGTAGTGTTCGTCAGTATCATGCATCAATAAGTTCTGAAGAGCAAATTTTATTCCTTTTTCTTGTGGGTTTGACTTGACAAGGCAAAATCAAGAAAGAGGAAGGAAAAGAGTAAGGAAGGCGATGATGGTGGTCCTCTGCAGCAACGTAAACGGAGCATCTGTACCGATTCTCCTTGTACTGATAGTGCATTACATGGTCCAAGTCTCCGCTCCCCTACTCCACCATCCAAGGTGCTTGCTCTAACTTGGCAGTGTGATATCTGGTTGCATGTTGCATATGGTGTCTAGCTCGTATTGCTCCTAATTAGTGTAAACTGCATCTGCTTAGCTTACACATGATACATGTGAATATGACACGCTTTCCTGTTTTTGGTACATACTATATCTGTCTATCACACCATGTTCTTACATGAAACTACTCTTCTTGTGTATCCTGCATCAGTCACTTATGATGGGACACCTTTAAGTTGGCAGTGTGATATTGGTTTGCGTCTTGAATATGATTTCTAGCATGTATTGCTTCTAGTTTGATGAACGCCACCTATGACGAGACAGTTTTAACTTGGCAGAGTGATATTGATTGCACCTTCCATATGGTGTCTTGCAGTGTTTCTAATTTGTTGAAGTGCCTTCTGCTTAGTTACCACATCATAGGTGTGAATATGTCAAGCCGTCCATTTTTTCGTACATATTCCATCCTCGTATCATGACTTTGCCTTTCATCAGAGTAGTGTTCGTCAGTATCATGCATGAATGAGTTCTGAAGAGCGAATGATATTCCTTTTTCTTGTCGGTATGACCTCACAATGCAAAATCAATAAAGCTGAAGGAAATTGGCAAGGCATTGGATGATGGTGGTCCTTCCGAGCAACTGAAACGGAGGTTCTCTACAGATTCTACTCCGCCATCCTCCCAACAAGATTCGCAAGACAACGCAAGGCTAGACAGTCAACGTAGCTGTGTAGATGATGAGCACATCTCCCCTACTCCACCATCACAGGTGCTTGCTCTAACTTGGCACTATTATATGTGGTTCCATGTTGCGTATGATGTCTAGCTTGTATTGCTTCTAACTTTGTTGAATTGCATCTGCTTACTTTACACATAATGCCTGTGAATATGACATGTGTTCCTGTTTCTACATCAGACTACTATTCTTGCATATCCCGCATCAGTCACTTATGATAAGGCACCTTTAAGTCGCCACTGTGATATTGGTTGTGTCTTGCATATGATTTCTAGCATATACTGCTTCTAATTTGTTGAAACGCCATACAGTTTGAACTTGGCAGAGTGATATTGGTTGCATCTTTCATATGGTGTCTAGCTTGCAGTGCTTCTAATTTGTTGAAATGCCTTCTGCTTAGTTACCACATCATAGGTGTGAATATGTCACACCATCCTGTTTTTCATACATATTCCATCCTCGCATCATGTGTTTGCCTTTCATCCGAGTAGTGTTCGTCAGTATCATGCATGAATGAGTTCTGAAGAGCGAATTTTATTCCTTTTTCTTATCGGTTTGACTTCACAATGCAAAATCATTACAGCTGAAGGAAATTAGTCCGGCAGTGGATGATGGTGGTCCTTCGGAGCAACTCAAACAGGGGGTCTCTACAGATTCTACTCCGCCATCCTCCCAACAAGATTCGCAAGACAACACAAGGCTGGACAGTCAACGTAGCTGTGTAGATGATGAGCACATCTCCCCTACTCCACCATCACAGGTGCTTGCTCTAACTTGACACTATTATATGTGGTTGCATGTTGCGTATGATGTCTAGCTTGTATTGCTTCTAACTTGAATTGCATCTGCTTACTTTACACATAATGCCTGTGAATATGACACGTGTTCCTGTTTCTAGAACATACGTGTACACGATGAGCACATCTCCCCTACTCCACCATCACAGGTGCTTGCTCTTACTTGGAACTGTTATACGTGGTTGCGTTTTCCGTATGATGTCTAGTTTGTATTGCTTCTGATTATGTTGAATTGCATCTGCGTAGCTTACAACTTATACCTGCAACGATCACTTACCCATAAGACACATTTAACTTGGGACTGTGATGTAGGTTGCATCTTGCATTGTCTTCTAGCTTGTACTGCTTCTAATTTCTTGAAATGGCACTTACGACGAGACACTTTTTACCTGATAGAGTGATATTGGTTGCATGTTCATATGGTGCCTAGCTTTCATTTCTTCTAATTTTGTTGAAATGCCTTCCGCTTACTGTTTTTTCATACATATTCCATCCTCCTATCGTACGTGTGAATATGAAACGCTGTCTTTTTTGTATATATTCCATCCTCCTGCGCTTGCCTTACATCAAAGTAGTGTTCGTCTGTATCATGCATCAACCAGTTATGCAGAGCTAATTTTATTCATCTTCTTGTGGTTTTGACTTCATAAGGCAATATCAGAAAATAGGAAGGAAAAGAGTAAGTTAGGGGATGTTGGTGGTACTCCGCACCGACGCAAACAGAGACTCTCTAGATTTGCCACTGCTACTGCTAATGAAGTTGAAGTCCCAAGTCTACATGATGAGTTCATCTCCCGCACTCCACCATCGCAGGTGCTTGCTCTAAGTTGACAGTGTGATAATTGGTTTCATGTTGCATATGTTGTCTAGCCTGTATTTCTTCTATTTTGATTAAATTGCACCTGCTGAGTTTATACGTTATACATGTGCATATGACATGGCTTTCTGTGTCTAGAATACACTGCATCTATCTATCATACCATGTTCTTACATCAAAGTACTGCTGTTGTGTATCCCGCATCAGTAACTCATGATTGGACGCTTTTAACATGGCAGTTTGATAGTGGTTGCATCTTGCATTGATTTCTACGTTGTACTGCTTCTAATTTTTCGAATTGCCACTTATGACAAGACACTTTTAACTTGGCAGAGTAATATTGGTTGCATCTTTCATATGGTGTCTAGCTTGCATTACTTCTATTTTCTTGAAAATCCTTCTGCTTAGTTTGCACATCGTAGCTGTGAATATGTCATGCCGTCCTGTTTTTCTTACATATTCCATCCTCATACGGTTGTCTTACATCAAAGTATTGCTTGTCTGTATCATGCATCAATGAGTTCTGAAGAGTGATTTTATTCTTTTGTGTTGTGGGTACAGCTTGACATGGCAAAGTCAAAAAAGAGCAAGGAAAATAATATAGTAGGGAGTGCTGTTACTCGTCGGGTGAAACGGAAAAGGCTCTGCCGTCGAGATTCTGCTGGTACTTATAGTGCAGTAGAAGGTCCAAGTCCACCGGCTAAATCTACAAACACAGTATCACCTGCTCCACCAGCTGCAGCATCCGCTTCAACTGTACCAGCATCTCAACCAGTTACTCGTTCGTTTGCTCCGGAACTGGCCAGTTCCCAAGCTGCCTTCACACCTAACACTACTTCCGAAGCACTGTTGACACAACAGGACTTGGCAAGATCAGATGAACCTCATGAGCATCAACACCAAGACGGTACCTGACCGAGTCAAGTTGCAGTTGCATGCTCCTTTATATGTACTCTCACAGTTTGATGTACACTAACACTTTCCATATTCGTTGTTGAACTAGCACCACGGCGCAAGCGGAAACAGACATCAGGGATAATGCTTGACAGATTAACAAAATCTAAAGGAGGAAGAATGGAGATCCATTTTGAGGCAGGTTTAAAAAGGCCACGTGATGCTACAGAGTCAGCCAAGTTAGTATCAGAGGCAGCCGTTGCCGTTAGGTGTCATGCGCGTATCCTCCCAACGTGGATCCAGTACAGGAATGAGAAAGACAATACCCAGTTTAACACCTTCCTTGACCATTTATCTGTAAGTAATGTTATTCATCGCAATTAGTAATATTGTCTTGCTCTGTCCCATACTTTCTAGCTTCCTCCTAATAAGACTCACATTCTTTTTTCAACAGATGAGGTTCAAGTTGGATCCGAAAGATGATGCAACTAAACAAGCATGCACTCATGTTTTTCAGTCTGCTCTGCGACAGTATCGGTACCACCTTAGAAAATCTCACTTTGAAGGCAAGGCTAACAATGAAATCGCCCAAACATCTCCAGTGGAATATATTACAGATGAAGACTGGACAGCCCTCGTTAAACACTGGTCTGATCCAAAGTATCAGGTAGGCTATATGTATTTGATCAGACCACATATTGAACTTGTATTTATGTATGTGCCTTACAAGTGTATCTTCTTCTAGGCTAACTGTTTGAAGAACAAAACCAACCGTTCTAAAGTGAAATTCCAACAGACAACAGGATCTCGTAGCTATATTGCACACTGCGAGGCTCTTGTAAATAGCTGCTACTTCCTTCTTTTTTTGTGCCATATTATCGTATCTATATTGACTTGTTCCAAATACAGCGGAAAGCCCGTGCGGACCAAAAAGAACCTGAACCGAATGCAGTGCAAATCTTCAAGGATTGCCACACCAGCAAGATGAAGGGCATGAGCACACCAGTTCAAGCCGCTGTTGTAAGTCCTTACTCCTCCTGCCTTGAACTGATTGGTACTGTGATGTGTTCATTTAACTACTTGGTTTGCAGCCAATGTCAGTTACTCTGTTCACTTTTATACACAGTTGTCTTAACGTATCATTTCACCTTACATGGTTTAAAAGAGATGAAGGATATTCTTTTGGTCTTGATCTGTAATCTAGTTGTTATGTTCACGTGCGCACACAATGATAAAATAGCCTGTTTGTTTTATATCTGTTTGCCCATGATATGAATGATGTCATACTATGTTCATCCTACTTTAAACCATGTCTCTTTATCCTTAGATGTCAACGAATGTGAGGAAATAGACAATACAGTAGGCATGCTACATGGACATATGTTCCGAAAGTGATTTTATTATGTAGTTGGCACTACAATACATGCTAATGTATTACAGTAGTTCACCAAAATAAGTTATGTATAAACGTTTAACCTACTTTGTTTGTTTTTGTCTCATTAGTAACTCACTGGTACACTAATCTACAAGTTCAAACTTTCAGGAAGCTATGGAACAAATGATTGAACAGCCACAACCACCTGAAGGTGACGAGGCTACTACAGGCACAATGTCACCTCTTGCTGCAGTGCGTCAGTATCTCTCCACTAACAGTGCAAAAAGCACCTTCCTGCGTAATTCTGGGTTGGTTGTCAAGGTAACCTCGTCCAAATCGCCTACTGAACAAAATCTTCCTGCTAGACAGAGTGATATATCTGTGCTCCAGACACAAGTCCAATCCCTAATGGACGTTGTTTCGGAAACAAGAATAGTGGTTGAGAAATGCCGTCAAGATATGAATGGTTTTGAAACCAGACTATCAGACATTCGCTTCGTTGTTGAAGAGCAATGGCGGAAAAAAGGTGGAGATCGTGCTGCTCCATCAGATTCTACAGCCTGAAACATTAGCACTCAGGTCAAATGATCTGTGCTTCTATACATCTGATGGTGCTTTTATCTGGAAGGACTGTAAACTTTATGCCAACAGGCCTTTTGTTGTATGATTGGAATTTATTTTGTTGTGATACAACATTTATGATGCTGCCACAGGCTGCAGTAATTATGACGCTATTTTTGTATAGTGTAGGTTTATCTTAGTAATGTATTCGGACGAAAGCTTCGTAGGAGCCCAACATGCCAACATTCGTCGGGCCCATTCCAATTGGGCTAAAAACGATTACGGGCCGAAATTGGCATGTAGCCCACTAAAAATATCTGGGCTTAAATTAGCATAAGCTTTCAAATTTTTCTGGTAGGCCTGTGCCCATAGTGGGCCTTTAACAGGCCTAAACATAATTTGGGCCCTCAGTAAAAGTAGGCCGTTTACAGGTGTAAATATGTCGAGCCCATAAAAAACATGGGCCTTTAATAGACCGAAAGTGAGATTGGGCCCTGATTGTGCCAAATAACCCACTGGACTTAGCAGGCCGAAATGGTGGCCCATTTACGATGCGGATATTTGACAGGCCGAAATTCGGACGGGCCGTAAATGCGCCGACCTAATACACGGGCCTTTAACAGGCCGGAACTTCGGTCGGGCTAGATTATCGTCATTTTTATATGGGCCGTTAATGGGCCCGATATGACGTTGGGCCACATATGGCCCATGGTTTACGTCCGGCGTTAACGGGCCGAAAATGACAACAGGCCGAAAGTGGGCCAAATCTATAGTGGGCCTCTAACAGGCCGAATGACAGACATGGCCGAATATGACCCAAATCCTTCACGGTCGTTTATGGGCTGGTAGTTTTGATGGCCTGTAAATGGGCCCAAATGAAGCCGGACCTTTAACAGGCCGGAAATACACCGGGCCGTAATTCGGCCCAATTACTTAGCAGACTGTTAACGGGCCAGAAGTGACCATGGGCCGCATTGATGACAAGTTTAGACTAGGCCGTTGACAGGTCGATTTGACAGAGAATGTTGGGCCTTTAACTGGGTCGGCCCATTATGGTCTGCAGAATCTTGTGGGCCTTTAGCTGGGCCGGCCCATTATGGTCCGCAAAATCTTGTGGGCCTTTAGTTGGGCCGGCCCATTATGGTCTGCTAAATTTTGTGGGCCTTTAGCTGGGCCGGCCCATTATGGTCCGCTAAATCTTATGGGCCTTCGGTTGGGCCGGCCCATTTGAACTTTGTGGGCCACTTTTGGGCCGGTCCACGTGTCAACATATCATAGGCCCATCTCGACCGTTGGATGAGTGACACCTGTGCCAACGCGGTGCTGACACGTGGATCCGTCAGCCAATGAGAATTTTACACATGGAAAATCGACATTGGTCGTGGCTGTTAACGGGTTATCGGATCCAAAATCCGACCCGATAGCTTAACGACATTCCATTACGGTGGATGCCACGTGTCAGTCACCCTTGACGAAAGAACTTCTGTGACGCGAGATTTATCGTCATGGAAGTGGACACTTCCGTGATGATAATTTTGGTAATGTCATGGAACACTTCTACGATAGCACAGGTATGACTATCTTGATTCTGTCATAAATTTGTCATGGATGTACCTGCATGACAAAAAACGCGACCTACTGTGAAAAACAAGTATCATCACGGAAGTGTATTTTTTTTGTAGTGACTATATGACTAAGGTCATCGGCATCCGGGGGCCGGATATAGGTGCCCTAGAAGTTATCTCTAAGGGCATCCTCCATGTCTTCCCAACTCCCAATAGAGTTTTCTGGGAGGCTGTTTATCCAGTGCCGTTCTGGTCCCTTAAGCTTGAGAGGAAGGTATTTGATGGCATGTAGGTCATCACCATGAGCCATGTGAATGTGGAGAAGGAACACTTTGATCCACACTGCGGGATCTGTTGTGCCACCGTATGATTCGATGTTCACGGGTTTAAACCCTTCTGGGAACTGGTGTTCTATCACCTCATCAGTGTAGCATAGGGTGTGCACGGCGCCTCTATTTCAGGCCACGTCACGGCGCACTTCGGATGGAGTCCATATGCGGTTTTTAGCCCGGGTGAAGTTATGCTTGTCGCGCCAGGCTTGATGGCTATCTGCTCACGCTGGGGCTTGGCCCCTTGATCCGTATATAGATCTAGTCTGACCAGCTCTATTATCCAAGTCCTGTCATAGGCCGTAAGTGTATCCTGCAACTGCTGTCTCTTTACCTTTACGGCGGGGTGGTGCAGGCGGGTGTTCGGCTTGAGTTGCCGCTCTGTCTCGGCCACGTGGTGGTCGGTCAGGGCCGTCAGTAGCATTACACTTGGGTGGTATAGGCTCTGGGGCCTCGTCGTTGAATTGGGGTAGCAGCTTGAGCTTCGGGTAACTCTTGGTTGGGCATCCGAGGCCAGGACGCCAGTCCATCTGTCATTGAGCAGATCCTGATCAGCTTGAAGCTGCTGCTGCTTCTTTTTCAAGCTTCTTGCAGTGGCTATTAGCCGGCGCTTAAAGCGCTCTTGTTCGAAGGGTTCCTCTGGCATGATGAATTCTTCGTTGCTGAGGCTCTCGTCTTCTTCGGAGATTGGTATGTAATCATCATCCTTCGAACCCTCGTTCTCGATGGGATGTTGGGGTTGACTTGCCCCTCCTCCCAATCATCATGTTCGGATGTTGGTTTGACCGGGGCTTCTTGGTCTTCGGTGTTATCCAGAATATTGTTGTCTTTGGTGCCAGTATTGCTGTCATTTTCTCGGCGCGGTTTAGAGTGGCGCCGCTGACAACGACACTTTGGTGGTGCCTCAAGAGAATTATTCTCGACTGGGTCCTTCCCACCTTCGCCGTCATCCTCTTTGGGTGTATCCACCATATATACGTCATACGTAGAGGTAGCCGTCCAGCGTCCAGTAAGCGGCGGGTTCTGGCCTTGTTCTTCTCCGGCATCATCGTCCATGCCGTTGATGTCCTTGGAAGCGTATTCAAGCATGTTGGTTAAGTCCTTGACAGTGGCTATGAAGTGGGTGGTGGTTGGGACGTAAAATTCCCTGCTCTGAGCCCCTAGTGTGGGCTGGGCATAGTTTGGCAGTGATTCTTTCATAATGGCGAGAGATCGCATTAGGTCCAGAGCCTCGTTTAAGGGCGAGGTATGGACAAGGAAGCGAGAATCCATGGAGCGGGACGGGACAAGAGTTCCCTGGCCAAGCTCGTGCAACACAGACCTCGAGAGTTCTGAGTTGGTGCGCGGAGGTGAGTCCAGCTTGGTGAGGATAAAGGGAGCCAAGAGTGACTCCGGGCCGACCGGTGAAGCGATTCCCTCCATATCCCCGGTGTTGAGCTCTATGGCTGTGAAGAGCCCGGCGGGTTCTAAACTCCCGTCTTCGGACTCGAAGAGGAGTTCCGGATCTGAGGCTGGAACAGCGGTTGGAGCCGCGAGCCCTTGGAAGATCAAGTCTCCTCGGACATCAGCGACATAGTTTAAGTTTTCGAAACTGACCTGATGACCAGGGGCGTAGCTGTCAATCTACTCCAGGTGGCCAATCGAATTGGCACGTAGTGCGAAGCCGCCGAATACGAAGATTTGGCCAGGGAGAGTAGTCTCCCTCAGGGCGGTGTTGACGTGGATGGTTGATGGAGCCATTGAGCCTTCTGGTGACGACATAGTGGAACTCTCAATGAAAGCACCAATGTCGGTGTCAAAACCATCAGATCTTGGGTAGGGGGTCCCGAACTATGCGTCTAAGGATCGAAGGTAACAAGGAGGCAGGGGACACGATGTTTACCCAGGTTCAGGCCCTCTTAATGGAGGTAATACCCTACTTCCTGCTTGATTGACTATGATGAATATACGGGTTACAAGAGTTGATCTTCCTCGAGATAGTAATGGCTAAACCCTAGATGTCTAGCCTGTATGATTGTGATCCTGCCCTACGGACTAAACCCTCCCGTTTATATAGACACCAGTGGGATCTAGGGTTATACAGAGTCAGTTACAGAGGAAAGAAAGTACGTGATCCGAATGCCAAGCTTTCCATCCATGCCAAGGAGAGTCCCATCCGGACACAGAGAAGGTTCCTCTATCTTGTATCTTCATGGCCCATCAGTCCGGCCCATGTCACATAGCACGGACGCCCGAGGACCCCCTAGTCCAGGACTCCCTCACTCGATGCGCTCCATGTTGTTGCAGATGGGCTCCTTCCCCTTGGAAGAGCACGATTGTAGAGTGCCTTCCTTGATGTTGTAGATGGGCTCTTTCCCCTTGGAATAGCACGAGAGGGTGCCCTCCTCGTGGTCGCCGTCGAGGAGGTCTGACTTGGCAGCTAAGGATCCCAAGCCAGCATCATAGAACGTGTCCTTCCAAAATGACAAAAGGGGCTCGATGGCGATGTAGGATGGCAAGTTCTTTACAGTGAGCCAGAGGAGCTCAGCAATGGAGCCATGGATGAGATAGACAGCGGTTGAACCCAAGGGGTTGGGGTGGGCCACCTAACCTGTGACATAGCCTGCGCCAGGCTGTCGCTGTTGATGATCTCGATGTTGTAGACGACATCCGCGACATACCATCATACTCTAGCCCACTGATTGAGAGCCTGTGATCAGTAATGGTGGTCGACTTCCTCGGTGGCCACCTCAGCTACGTCGTGTGAAGAGGCCCCGATAAACCTCTTTTGGGACATTTGCTCCTCGATCTCCACGGGGAGCATAGCCGGGCTTATGCTACATGTCTCTAGAGTTGGGGATGGGGATCTATTGGAAAGGGGGCGTTTGGCAGGCGTCATCTAAGAAACTCAGGGCGGCTAGGGTATGGAAATCGGTGGGTAAGCTGCACGGGAAAACATGTAGATGTTGACAATGGAGGCCTTACGGCGGCGGCGACCTTGCTAGGGTTTCTAGCGAGGGAGGGGTTGTGGTGGTGGTGGTGGTGGTGTGTGTGTGTGTGTGTGTTTGTGTGCGCATGCACGTGGAGTTTTTGGGGTGTGTGTGTGGACGGGGGCAAGGTGGTGTTTGAGGAAATGTCGCGGCTACTGAAAATTTTACTACAGGGAAGTAAAATGCTAGGGCTATTGAAAATTTGGATGAAGGGATTGAGAAACAATGCATCACACATGATCCTAAAACAACAACTTTGTGCTATCAAACAGAAAAACCCTCCAGCCGGGTAGATATTTTCGAGGGATGCAGGCGAGAGTGGGAATAAGAAACATCACACACAGTCGAGACATAATAACCATGTGTTATCAAACAGAAAAACCCTCCGGCCTGGTAGATATTTTTGAGGTTGCGAGGGAAGCCTCATGGAGCCTAATGCATTGTGCTAATGTGAGTGATAGGGGCACATGCGTGGCACACAGGTAGTATGAGGGAACCGTGTCTATTGCGTCATCTGACTTATCTATTGTTTATAAATTTGGCAGAAATAACACAGGAAAGGGTCAGAACACGAACACACTTACATGTGGACCAAAAATATGTATGAAAAGGGTGGTTTGATGTTCAAATACCCAATGCACAACTTTGATGTGGCACCTGTCTCACAAAGCACATAGTATTGCTAGCTCTCCCACTTCGTGTCGGCGGGAGGGGAATCCTTGCTATGAACGCATGCCCCCAAATAGCTAGGTCTAACATCTCACCCTACCGTAACACTAAACCTACAAGAGTCCATCATGGTCAAACCCCGACCCCTTTCTCTTCCAGTCAAAGGTGGAGCGTGTGCGGGCCCACAAATGTGTGCTTGTGGCGTGAGATGGGTGAGACCACATACGAACCATCTGTGGGTAGCCCAACTATATATATATGAAAAGGGCGGTGTGATATTTAAATACCCAAATTACCACTTTGATGTGGCACATGTGCCTCGCAAATTAACCGGAAGTCCCTGACCCCACGGAGATTTAGCAAGTGTGAAGTAGTCCCCGCCCCACACTTTGAGTCAGTGGGAGAGGGAATCTCACCAAGATATACCGTAAAACGGGCCAAGAAGAATTCACCTTTGTCGTACAACCTCTCTCTTGTTGTTGGTCAAAGTGATGGACGTGCGCGACCCCATAGATGGGCTAGCTCGTTGATAATCACGCAAGTAGTGCCCGAAGCAACCATTGCCTACATGTGGCCCAAACATATGTATGGAGTCTTGTGTGATGTTTTAATTCCCAATGCACAACTTTGATGTGGCATCGTGCTTTGGAATCAGAAAGTCCCCACATAGAGCGAGGGTTCACGACGCGTTGTATATATGTGATACGTCCATTTTGCATCATGTTTTTATGTTGATATTTATTGCATTATGCACTGTTATATCACTTTATGATACAATTCTTATGCTTTTTCTCTCTTATTTTGTAAGTTTCATATGAAGAGGGATATTACCGGTAGCTGGAATTCTGGACCAGAAATGGCTATATCGGAGGCACTGTTTATGAACAACTCCAAATGAGCTAAAAATCGACAAAAAATTATTTTGGAATATATTAAAATTATTGGCGAAAGAAATACCAGAGGGAGAACCACCAGGGAGCCATAAACCTGGGGGCGTCCCCCCCCCCCCCCCCCCCCCCGAGCTTGTGGCACCCCTGGCAGGCCTCCGGGGCCCATCTTCTCCTATATGATGCCATTTGACCTAAAAAAAGCAGAAGGAAGGTTTCAGGACAAGGCACCGCCATCTTGAGGTGGAACCTGGGTAGGAGCACTTTTGCTCTTCAGCAGAGAGATTCCGCTAGGGAAACTTCCCTCTGAGAGGGGGAAATCGAAGCCATAGTCATCACCAACGATCCTTTCATCATGGGAGGACCAATCTTCACCAACATCTTCACCAACACAATCTCATCTCAAACCCTAGTTCATCTCTTGTATTCAATCTTTATCTAAAAACCTCAGATTGGTTCCTATGGGTTGCTAGAAGTGTTGATTACATCTCGTACTTGATGCTAGTTGGTTTATTTGGTGGAAGATTATATGTTCAGATCCTTGATGCTATTCAGTACCCCTATGATGTTGAGCATGAATTTGATTTGTGAGTAGTTACTTTTGTTCTTGAGGACATGGGAGAAGTCTTCACTACAAAAAAAATACACTTCCGTGATGATACGCGTTTGTCACAGTAGGTCACGTTTTCTGTCATGCATGTACATCCATGACGATTTCATGACAGAATCAAGGTAGTCATACATGTGCTGTCGTAGAAGTGTTCCATGACATCACCAAAATTATCATCATGCAAGTGTCCACTTCCATGATGATAAATGTCGTGTCATGGAAGTGCTTTTGTCAAGGGTGACCGACATGTGGCATCCACCGCAACGGGTCGTCGTTAAGCTATCGGGTCTGGTTTTGGATCCGATAATTGTCACATCCCTAGCTCTGGCATGACCTGGACTAGCTATGTCATGTGTGCATCACGTTCAAATTTCAATGAATTTGAAATGGGGACATGTGAAAGCCTCAGAAATCATTTCTGAAAATGACCAAGATAAAAATTGCTTCAAATAAGTCCAAGAAAATGTTCTTGTTTTCCTCTGAAAATATTGGCAAGAGGTAAAATTCAAATCAATATTTCTGGAAGCTCAGAAATATTTATTTTGGGCATTTGAGTTAATCTAATAATTATTTGCATTGGATTTATATTTGTTATATATTAAATATAAGTTCAATAATTTTGGAACTTTTTATGTGGTTCTGGATATTTCATATCTAACCCCATCATTATTTTCAGAATCTACAAAATGGTTTTGTCTTTGAACTAAATCAAAACAGAACGACAAAAATAGAAAACAGAAATATAGAAAAGAAGCAGGCTTACCTAGCCAGTTACCTAGTAGCCCAGCTGGCCCAGCCCACTAGCCTCCCCCCTGTCGTCTTCTTCTCCTGCCAGGAGGACGAGCGCGTGGCCGCAACGCAATGGCACATGCCCCGGCTACCTCCTGCTTGCCGCTTCCCCCTCGACGCCCTGGTGAAGCCATGCAACCCCTGGAACCCCCTCGGACTCTCCCTCATGCTCCTCCCTCGTCTGCTCTCTCACTCACACGCACCCGAGCGGCCCCGTCGCCGCCGTCCACCGCTTGCATAGCCACCGGCCTCCCCTACGTCCCTAGACATGCCCTTGAGATCTGTGAAGACTCCCTCGTCATCTCCACCGAGTCACGCAATGCCAGGTGCCCGGGAATGCCGCCACCACCCTCGTCTTCAACTCCGGCCTCCGAGATCGCCGGCAATGCCCCGATGTCGTCCGACCTTCCCCGAGCCCACTGAGACGCGTGCTGCAACCGCTGTGAGCTCACGGACCGATCCCCCTCCTCCCCTGCTTGCGCTCATACTCTAGCTCCGTTCCCCACCTCCGCCGAAGCTTGCCGCCGCCACGAATGTCGCCGTCGTTGTTACGGTGGGCCAACGCCGTGTATGAGCACCTGGTCGAGTTCCTGCTGCCTCGTAGCCTCTTCCCGTGCTCCTCGTTTGCTCTGAATCGAGCTGCAGCCCAGCGCCCGCATCTTGCCGAGCTCCGGCCGCCGCGCTTGTCGCCGCTGCCATCGCTTCGCTCCACCTCCGGCCGCATCGATGCCGCCACCGGACGCGCCTCGTCGCGATGCACCCATAGGTCCCAGCCGCGCGAGCTCTCGTCGCCGGGGATAGTCAGACAAGGAGCGTCGCTCTGTTCTGCTTAGCACCGGCGGCTAATCGCCGGTTAGGTGACATGGCGGATTAGGTTAGCCACTAACCCCGTGGTTAGTTTAACCCGGTGAAACTGACAGTGGGCCCCAGCGCCCACTAATCTTGTAATTAGGCTAAACACACCTCTGTTTAACCCTGTAACACTGATGAGTGGACCCCACACGTCAGGTTTGACTCCAGTCAGTGCTGTTGACTCGCTGATGCAAGCATGATGCAGTGCTGATGCAGTAATTGACTTTCTAGATTTAAAGTAATCAGGAAATTCTAGAAAATAGCTAAAACTTAAAAAATTAATAGAAATTCAACCGTAACTCCAAATTAAATAATTTATATATGAAAAATGATCAGAAAAATCCAATCTATCCATCCGTACCATTTTGATGCATGTTAGAACAACTTATAGCTGTTGTTTAGCACAAACCATATAAATGGCATTTAAACCTTCACATATGGAGTTTGAAGTTGAATCTTGGATTCAAACCAACTTCATTTAACTTGTTGCTAGTTGCATTAGATCAAACCATAGCATATTGCCATGTCATGATCATGAATCATATTGTGCATTGCATTGATTGTGTTCTTCCTTGTTTGCCGGTGTTTGCCCCCTCTCAGTAGACGACGTACCGACGATGAGTTCGATGACACCGATGAAGAACTATACTATCTTCAGAAGTGCCAGGCAAGCAAAACCCCCTTGTTCATTCCGATACAATCCCACTCTCTCGCTCCTGCTCTCTTTTATTTCATTAGACAACGTCGATTCATTTGTTACTTGCTGTGGTAGTTGAACCCCTTTCCTTTGCATGACCTGTCATTGCCACAGTAAATTGATGAAACCCACTAGCATGAGTAGGAGTTGTTTGAGCCCTGATGTGCCTACTCATTCATGTTTGTTTGTCATGCCTGCTACTGCTTAGAGTTGAGTCAAGTCTGATTCATCGGGGATGAATCGGAGGTGTGTAAACATGTCCTACTATGTGTGAGCTAAGTGTGTGAACACAATTTGGTAAAGGTAGCGGTGAGAGGCCATGTAGGAGTACATGGTGGGTTGTCTCATTGAAACCATACTCAGGAACTGAGTTCTGTGTTTGTGATCCATGACCAGTTACTACCACGCATTGGAATGCTTAAGTGCCCTTCTTGACTTCTTAACCACCCTTGTCCTCTGTCCAGGAGTTGCAAGTAGTTTCTGGTGTTTGTAGTATGCTGGAGGCCGTGCGCATCGCTGACCTGAGGGGTGGGCAGTGATGCGGTAGGAACGTGGCCGGGTATGCTGGGCGTCCGTTTGGTGTTGCGGAACCCTGTACACATTGTTTGGGGCTGTATGTGGAAACCTCGGCCGGACTCCCTGCGGATGGAACCTGAATAGGCGATAAACCTGGACTAGAGACTCGAGTGTTTAGGTAGGCCGTGGCCGACACCCTCGCTGGGCTTCCGCTTGAAGGTTGCCGAGTACATCTCGTGTAAACGGCGGTAAGTGGTGAGAGCGTGTGTGAAGAAGTACACCCCTGCAGGGTTAACATCATCTATTTGAATAGCCGCGTCCGCGGTAAAGGACCCCTGGGTTGCCTATACAGTTCATAGACAAGTGAAAGTGGATACTCTAAAATGCGCAAGATATGCGTGAGTGCTATGGATGGCGTTCTCGTAGGGAGATGGGAGCGGATCCATAGTTGTGTATTGATATGGTGAATATGTGGACTCGTGTGCGCCACCTCAAAAGAGTTACTTGCAGTCGTAGTTCAGGATAGCCACCGAGTCAAAGCTGGCTTGCTGCAGTTAAACCCCACCAACCCCTTTGTTGATAATGATGCATATGTAGTTAGTTCTGATGTAAGTCTTGCTGGGTACATTTGTACTCATGTTTGCCTATTTTATGTTTTTGCAGAGAGACTTCAGTCTCACTAGTAGTTCCACGTGAATTTCGATATTTAGCTTGTTACCTCAGCTACGATCTTGTGCCCTCGGCAGGATCTGGTAGATAGTCAGGTTTCTCTACTTTTTTCATTTGTAGATGTGTGTACTCAGACATGTTAAGCTTCCGCATGTGCTTTTGACTTGTATGCTCTGAATGTTGGGTCATGAGACCCATGTTTGTAATATCTCTCTCCTCGGAGCCTATTGAATAAAATAATTGAGTTGTAGAGTCATGTTGTGATGCCATGTTGTATTTGCACATATAGAGCATATTGTGTGTATGTTATTGAAATGCTTGGTAGTGTGGGATCTAACTATCTAGTTGTTTATCCTTGGTAGCCTCTCTTACCGAGAAATGTCTCCTAGTGCTTCCGCTGAGCCCTGGTAGCTTGCTACTACTCCGGAACAACTAGGCTGGCCGGCATGTGTCCTTCGTCGTTCCTGTGTCTGTCCCTTCGGGGAAATGTCACGCGGTGTCTACCGGAGTCTTGTTAGCCCAGCTGCTACAACCCGGATTCACTCGCTGATGGCCGACACGTTCGTTGTTTGGTCATGTATGCCTGTCCCTGTAAGTTAGTGCCACTTTGGGTTCACGACTAGCCATGTCAGCCTGGGTTCTTTGTCATATGGATGCTAGTGACACTATCATATATGTGAGCCAAAAGGCGCAAACGGTCCCGGGCCTGGTAAGGCGACACCCATGGGAATACCGTCCGTGAGGCCGCAAAGTGATGTGGGGTGTTACATCCTAGATCGGTGTGGCTTAGGATCAGGATCCTGACAATAACCCGCTAACAGCCACGGCCAATGCCGATTTTCCACGTGTAAAATTCTTAGTAGACGACGGAATCATTTGTCAGCTCCGCGTTGGGACAGATGTCAACCGTCCATTTGACAAGAACCGCCAATGAAATGTTGACACGTGGGACGACCCAATAGAGGCCCATATAGGTTTAAAAGCTAGCCCAGGAACAGACCCACAAGATTCGGACAGATCTAATGGGCCGGCCCATTAACAGCCTATCATTTTCTGGACCAAATTATAGCTCACATCAGATACGGCCCGTTAAATAACTGCAATATTCTGGGCCAGTTTATGGCCCATATCAGATCCAGCCCATTAACAGCCTGCAATAGTTTGGGCCAAATTACGGTCCATACCTGATCCGACCCGTTAACTAACTTTCATTTCTTGGGCCAAATTGCGGCCCTAAGAGATACGACCTTTTTAACAGCTCTTGTGCCATTGGGCCCATCGGCGTCCTGATTTGCTCTTCGACCTCTTAATGGCCCGTTTTACAGTTCAGCCTAATATTAGTTTTGGCCTATCAGCAGCCCTGTCTACATATGGGTCTCTTTCGTCCCCGTGTCACTTTCAGCCACTTAAAGGCCCGAGTTGCACATGGGCCTAATTATGGTCCATAGTTACTTTCGGCCTCTTGATGGTCGTAGTCTTCGTGGATACATTCTAGCCCAAACTGCCTATCAGCCCGTTAAAGGCCGTTGAGAGTGATGGGCCTAATTTAGGCCAATATATATCCGGCCTGCTTCCCGCCTGTCATGTAATTCGGCCAGCCAAGGCCCAAAAGCATTAAACCCTGTTAATGGCCCTTCACCCGAATGGGCCAATAATGGGTCGATTTATATTACATCGCGCTGTTGGTCCATGATTTGTTCGCCACAATTAAGGTTGAATCTAGTTTTCAATCTGTTAAAAGCCTATTTAATTTTTCAGCCTAATTAAGGCAAGCGGTTTACTCGGCCTTTTAAAGGCCCAAAACTAATAGTGGGCCAGATTAAAACTAGACCTAACTAATGGCCCAAGATGATTGTAGGCCCACGGTTCGGCCCGTAGTAGCGATTGACGACCGACCAGTTTTAGTACAAAAATTATTATTTTATAAACCTAACCTATGGGCTCATTGCGCACTGATCGAAGATTACGACCTTTTCTCAAAGCGACGATAGAAGAAACAACAAATAAATTACAGCATCGTGATGAAGAATAAACCTAGACTATACAACAAAGAAATTACAACATGTTACATCCCCTGGGCATCAAAGTTTGCCACCAGTGATAATAATTACGGGCAACCAGACTGCAGATTCCATAAACTGGGCAGGTCGCCACCAGTGGAAGTTAACAGGTCGTCACTAGTGGAAGTTAACTGGCCGACAAACAAATAGACAGAACCGACAGCACTTCAACACAGTTCAAGAAAGGTTAGCTCGGCCCAGGAGCTACATCGCAAGCAGCTTAGCAACCTGATGAAACTGCGCTTCTTTAACGCTTATATCCACCAACTTAAGCTGCATAGCATCAATAGACATCATGTACTTACGGTTAATCTTGCATAGAGATTGGAGTTCCAGTAAGGTTTGAGCGGAAGCATGTCTTTTTGCTTGAATTTCAGACTAAAGAAGTCGAACAGATTCAGGCGGCGACTTCATCGAGCTTGTGTCACTGAGTAAGTTCGACACTACATCAATATATGACTTTGTGGTTGTATCCCTACCCTCAAGATGTGTTGCCTTCTTCTCTGGAATATATGTTAGAGGGACAAACAATGGGTTCGTCTCACTATCATTGTGGCAGTTCTTCCTAGCAGCAGTGTTGTCACCCTGAAAGAGAAACAAGTAGGTAGATAGCAGGCTTTGCATGTATAAGCATCAACACAGTCAATTCATCTCATTTCTTTGTCAGAAATAAATAGATACTATTTAAAATAGCATTAACACAATAGGCATTGTTCATAGTTAAGATGACAGGAAATGGCATTATGCAGGAGCGCTGAGGGAGTCCTGGATTAGGGGGTGTCCGGATAGCCGGACTACCATCATCAGCCGAACTATCATCGGCCGGACTATCATCATCGACCGGACTCCAGGACTATGAAGATACAAGATTGAAGACTTCGTCCCGTGTCCGGATGGGACTTTCCTTGGCGTGGAAGGCAAGCTTGGCGATACGGATACGTAGATCTCCTACCATTGTAACCGACTCTATGTAACCCTAGCCCTCTCCGGTGTCTATATAAACCGGATGGCTCTAGTCCGTAGGACACAACAACAACCATTACAATCATACCATAGGCTAGCTTCTAGGGTTTAGCCTGCTTGATCTCGTGGTAGATCCACTCTTGTAAACATCCACAATATCAATATCAATCAAGCAGGACGTAGGGTTTTACCTCCATCAAGAGGGCCCGAACCTGGGTAAAACATCGTGTCCCTTGTCTCCTGTTACCATCCGCCTAGACGCACAGTTCGGGACCCCCTACCCGAGATCCGCCGGTTTTGACACCGACATTGGTGCTTTCATTGAGAGTTCCTCTGTGTCGTCACCGATAGGCTTGATGGCCTCTTCAATCGACAACGACGCAGTCCTGGGTGAGACTTTTCTCCCCGGACAGATCTTCGTATTCGGCGGCTTCGCACTGCGGGCCAACTCACTTGGCCATCTGGAGCAGATCGAAAGCTACGCCCCTGGCCGTCAGGTCAGGTTTGGAAGCCTAAACTTCACGGCCGATATCCGCGGGGACTTGATCTTCGATGGATCTGAGCCACAGCCGAGCGTGCCGCGCTGTCACGATGGGCACGACCTAACTCTGCCGCCGGACAGCACCTTGGAGGCCGCACACGAATCCGCTCCGACCCATAGTCCGGAGCCGATCGCTCAGATCGAGGACGGATGGCTGGACACCGCCTCGGGAGCTGCAACTTCTACGGCGATGGAGCCGAACACTTATCTTGTCCCGCATAAAGCCCATGACTCCGAGGTGCCGGACCCCCTGCCGGACTCCGAACCTCCTGCGCCCCTGCTAGTCGAATCCGATTGGGCGCCGATCATGGAATTCACCGCTGCGGACACCTTTCAGCACTCACCCTTCGGCGATATCTTAAATTCGCTGAAGCATCTCTCACTATCCGGAGAGCCCTGGCCGAACTACGGCCAGGATGGTCGGGACGCGGACAATGAAGAAATTCAGAGCCCACCCACCACCCACTTCGTAGCCACCGTCGACGATCTAACCGACGTGCTAAACTACGACTCCGAAGACATCAACGGTATGGACGACGATGCCGGAGACGATCAAGAACCAGCGCCTACAGGGCACTGGAAGGCCACCTCGTCACATGACATACATATGGTGGACACCCCAAAGGGAAGCGATACCGAGGAACAACGGGACGCGGCAGAGGATAATCCCGCCGATAAACAACCAAAACGGCGACGTAGACGCCGCCCTAAGTCCCGCCTCGATCAAAGCAGCATTCCTAACGACCCAGCGATAGAGCAGGGCAAACCAGCGGACGACGAACATACAACCAAGCAACCATCCGAACAGGACGAACCGGATAATCAACCCCTTCACGGAGCAATCAACAGTCCGGACACACCACCGGAGCATAAGAACCTTCACAAAAGACTCGTCGCCACTGCAAGAAGTTTGAAGAAGGAAAAACGGAAGCTCAAAACAGCGGAAGACATACTCAGAATGAAGTGGAGCAAAATACTCAAGACCGCAGACAAATATGGCAATGGCCATCAAACAAAGAGCTACCCGAAGCGCAAGCTGCTGCCAGAATTTGACGAGGAAGCCATAGAGCCCTCACAGTCAAAAAATAAAGAGGCCGCCTGGCCGGATAGACGGCCAGATGACAGGCCAAAAGCGACAAGCGGCACCGCACACAAGCCGACTTATGATCCTGGGAAAACGGACGGCCCAACTAGGTCCATCTACGGGCCAAAAAGGAGGGCCCCAGGAAGTAACACAACACGACAAGTGTTCGAAGACAGCGGCACACCCAAATACAGGGGCGCCGCACACCCGCTATGTTTTACCGATGAGGTGCTGGATCATGAATTTCCAGCAGGGTTCAAACCCATAAACATAGAGGCATACGACGGCACAACAGACCCAGGAGTCTGGATAGAAGATTACATACTACACATACACATGGCTAGAGGAGATGATCTCCACGCCATAAAATACCTACCCCTCAAGCTCAAAGGGCCAGCTCGGCATTGGCTCAAAAGCCTCCCAGAAAACACTGTTGGAAGTTGGGAAGAGCTTGAGGACGCGTTTAGAGCAAATTTTCAAGGGACTTATGTCCGCCCTCCGGATGCAGACGATCTGAGTCATATAACCCAACAGCCCGGAGAGTCAGCGCGCAAATTCTGGAACAGGTTCCTTACCAAAAAGAACCAAATAGTCGACTGTCCGGACGCGGAAGCCTTAGCAGCTTTTAAACACAACGTCCGAGACGAATGGCTCGCCAGACACCTCGGCCAAGAGAAGCCAAGAACAATGGCCGCGCTAACAAGCCTCATGACGCGCTTTTGCGCAGGAGAAGACAGCTGGCTAGCAAGATGCAGCACCAGCGACCCGAGTACATCCGAGATCAGAGATGGAAACGGAAAATCACGGCGCAGGAAAGATCAGCGCCGGAATAAAGAAAAAAGCCCAAAGGGCACGGCGGTCAACGCCGGATTCAAAAGCTCGCGCCAAACAATAAAACACTGCCTCTTAAGGACAACAGCGACGAGCTATCAAATTTAAACAAAATTTTAGATCGGATATGTCAAATCCACAGTACCTCCGGAAGGCCTGCAAACCATACCAACCGAAATTGTTGGGTTTTTAAACAGTCCGGCAGACTCAACGCCGGACACAAGGGGCTCGATGCGCCAAGCGAGGACGATGACGAACCCCACCAGCAGAGCACCGGAAGTCAAAAGACTTTCCCACAAGAAGTCAAAACAGTAAACTCACTTCATGTGATAGTACGGAAAACCAACACGGCACTCGCTAAGACAAGTGTCGCACGGTCCACCCCAGCGGAACACCGAGATTGGATGTCAAAACCAATCACTTTCGACCATCTGGATTAGTCCAGAAGTATCCGGAACGCAGGATAGACTGCCCTGATATTGGATCCCATAATAGACGGACTGCAATTCACGCAGGTTTTGATGGACGGCGGCAGTGACTTAAACCTGCTATATCCGGACACAATCCGCAAGTTGGGATAGACCCTACTACAATTCGGCATAGCCGCACTTCCTTCAAAGGAGTGGCGCCAGGCCCTTACGCCAGGTGCACAGTTTCATTATTACTAGAAGTTGTGTTCGGGTCACCTGACAACTTCCGACGAGAAAAGCTAACCTTTCATGTCGCCCCATTTAAAAGTAGCTATCAAGCATCACTGGGACGGGAAGCTTTCGTCCGCTTCAATGCAATACCACATTACGCGTCTCTTACGCTTAAAATGCCCGGTCCACGTGGCATCATTTCATTAAAAGGTCGCCTGAGACCCCGGACACGGCTGGACGAGTCCGGAATAAATAAGCTAGGGGCTACCTAGCCACACACCCCTTCACAAGGGTTTGTACATATAAGCCATAATGAGCTAGCATAGGCTCAGCTTTATTAATCTATATTTCAATTTTTTATGCACTTTCTCGCACGATTTCTTTTCAAACTAAGTTCCTCTCTTTTTACAGATGAACAGCGTGCACACCCGTCCAGGATACGGCACAACGGAGACACAGGCGCAGACGTGCAGTAGGGACCCGTTGCAAGGACTCTTTTCAGACTAAGACCCTACGTAAACCTTTCTTACTGTCTCTTGTTGCTATAATCCCCTGGTTTCTCATTATAACCAGAGTGGAGACTGGCGTTTTGGCATCGGCCGCGCCAGAAGAACCTGCCCGTACCTGGACACAAGGGGCTTAGGGCATTGTTTTGCCCGCTATTGTAAAGACCGAACACCTTCGGGAGTGTTCGGCGTCTCGAGTTAGGCCTTATATGCATCAGCTCCGAATCATGTCTTTGGTCAAATGTTGGGTTTGCCCGGCTCCTGTGTTTTGCTGCCTTACGTTCCGTATCATCGGCTAACGCGGCACCAGGAGAACTACTGCGATTGTGCCCCAGTTCGGCTGGGCGAGCACCTCAGTAGAGAAAGCCGAAAACTGACTGTCATGATACAGCGAGAGACTGGTCAACCACTCGATCGACCATGGGAATGTTTAGAATTCCTCCGCTTTGACGAAGGGCCGTTTCCCGGTCAGGCACATACGCGCCCCAAATTCGGAGAGCGCGGTGCCCCCAGGGGCTATGTCGTAGCCCCACCCTCGAACTCCATGGCTAAGTGAAAGTGATAAAGCATTATAGTCCGGTTGCCTCGTTTGCTACGCTACCACCTCCTTTACAGGACCGAGACGTCGGATTAAGTGTGAAAACGCGCTATTTTTTGCGAACACCCCCGCACCTTGTGCGTGGGGGCTGAAGCCGACGACTGCCATCTTTCAGGTTATACACACGTATACATGAACGGCCGCATAGGAGATATTCTATTACTTGAACGCACAAGTATAAAAGGCGCTTACATCATAAATATTGTTTTACATCATAAAAACGTTCATTCGAACGTAACATTTTTTGAGCACTGCGACTCTATTACACGAGCACCACGCAGCACTTCGCCAAAATAGTGCTCGGCGGGTAACCGGTTATCGTCCGAACCCGGGGTCGCAACAGCGGTGGCATCCATCTCTGTCCAATGTGTCTTCACACGGGCGAGTGCCATCCGCGCACCCTCTATGCAGGCCGACCGCTTCATCGCCTTGATATGCGGCACCGCTCCAAGAAATTGCTGCAATAAGCCAAAGTAACTCTTCGGCTCGGGCCTATCCGGCCAGACATGGGTCACTATATCCGTCATAGCAAGCCCGGACAACCTATTTAGCTCAGCCCACTCGGCCAAACGGTCGGTCAGCGGAAGTGAACACTCCGGACTATGGAATTGAGACCAAAACAGCTCTTCCGTCTTGTGATCCTTCTGGCTTCGAAAATGCACAACGGCATCCGCCGCACTCGCTGCTAAGTCCATATAAGGGTCCTCTGGACCCCACAGTTGGCCCAGCTGAGCATACTTTGGATCCGTAAACCTTCGGCGCAGCAGAAAAGGCTTGCCAGCTACAATTTCTCCGGCCTGGCGCAGCTCTTCCTTTATAGCCCGCATTGCAGAGCGGGCATCCTTGGCTTCGGCGGTGGCCTTCTCCAGGTCTTCTTGCCCCGCTAGGCGCTCCTTCCCAAGAGCCTCATTGCGGTCGGTAGCATCTTTTAACTTCACGGCCATTTCGGCCATCTCTTCCCTGCTCCGGCAGTGTGCGGCCCTTTCGGCCGCTAACTCCTCGGCCGCCCTCGAGGCTGCCGCATTACTCCTTCTGGCCTGCTCCTTGGCTTGAGCAAGTTCGGCCCGAAGGCTCTCCACAGCAGCGGCACTATCTGCATTTCACACACATGTTGTAAGGAGCTGGCTTCGGCCCCCTTACCAAGTGACCGCACAGAAACACTTACCTTGCGACTCATCAAGTCGCCTGTTGACCAGCGTGATGTCCGCATCCGCAACAGCGAGTTGCCGCTTTAGTTCAGCAACTCCATCAGTCCGGCTGGCCCCCGGACGACCCGCCACCTGCATCGGCACGGCGGAAATTTAAACCTGCGATTTTGATCCTCGGCACGCTGTCGATTTCGACAACCTACCGAGTCTCAGGGGCTACTATCTATACAGGGCGCATTCTATATGCAAAACTGTTAAAAGGTGTGTCATTTTTACGTACCTCAAACCCCGCCAGCAAACTCCTGACGGCATTATGCAACCCGCCTTCGGCGGACGAAATCCTTTCAATCACCATGCTCATCAATGCGTGGTGATCTTCTGAGATAGACGCCTTCTCAAGCAGATCCTTCAGCCGTACACCAGTTGGCGCCGAACTATCCGGCTTTGCCAAACCAGGGGGCTCCCTCCGTGACGACACTTCAGGCTCGTCCGCCCTATCCGACGGCGCCCCGGACGGAGGCGTCTCGCTCTCCATCATCTCCGGACGAAGGTCCCCCGAAGACGAGCTCATTTGCGAAGGACGGAGATCCGAACTACAAGGTAAAAACTTTAGTTATCCTCAGAAGCACAAATAGGGATGTCCCTTATTATAAAACTCCTTTCTTTCTACTTACGGCTCGTTGGAGGGCTGATTCTTCAAGGGAGATTGTGCGGCCGGGGCCTCCCCGGACGCAGGGCCCTCTGGCGAAGATTTCTTCCCCCGTTTAGGGGCTTTTGCCCCCGGGTCCTCGGAGGCAGTCCTCTTCTCCCCTTGGAGGGAGGGATTCTCGATCCCCCCTCTTTCAAGAGCCTCCTTAGGCGAGGCAGTAGCTTTCCTGCTTTCCCCTTCGCCTTCCTCTGGAGGCGCAACCTCAAGCATCCGGACCAGCACGGAATCCGGCGCGGTCTCGGGGAGGGGGGCCGGACACCATATCAATTTTGCTTCCGCTATCCACTCCTGTTTAGAAGGAAGTTGGTCATAAGGCGAATCATCGAAAGGCAAACAAACGGTATGTCCGGACTTGGAACTACTTACTTGAGTATCCGGGCGATTGCAGCTTAGGCCAGCATCCTCGGTCAATTCCGGACGCGCCTCTTGCGATCCGAAGAATAATTTGTACATCTCCAGGGGTGTCATACCCATGAAGTGTTGAAGAATCCGTGGGCCCTCCGGATTGAACTCCCACAGCCGGAGAGGGCGGCGTTTGCAGGGCGGGAGACGCCTAATCAGCATAACCTGCATTACCACCACCATATCAACCTCCCTCGTTTGGAGATCTCGAATCCGGCCCTGCAGTAGGGGCACGTCCTTTGACGGCCCCCAGTTGAGCCCTTGGGTGACCCACGACATCAACCGTCGTGGAGGTCCCGGGCGGAATAAGGGCGGCGGCTTTTGTCTGCGGCCCCTCGGAACGGTAATATAGAACCACTCTTGCTGCCACGGGCCGAGCTCCTCTTGGAAGGAGCCAGCGGGCCACGGGGCATCGGCCCTCCTACTTATGGCCGCCCCGCCGCACTCCGCTTGACGCCCCCCGATCATCTTCGGCGCCACATTGAAGGTCTTCAGCCACAGGCCGAAGTGAGGGGTGACGCGGAGGAAGGCTTCGCAGACGACAATAAATGCGGAAATATGGAGGATGGACTCCGGAGCCAAATCGTGGAATTCCAACCCATAGTAAAACATGAGCCCTCTCACAAAAGGATCCATCGGGAAGCCTAAACCCCGACGGAGGTGGGATACAAAAACGACATACTCGCCGGGCTCGGGGGTGGGGATGGCCTGCCCTTCGGCAGGCAACCTGTGCGAAATCTCATAAGCCAGGTACTTGGCCTCCCGCAGCTTTAGCACGTCCTCCTCCGTGACGGAGGAGGGCATCCACCGGTCCTGGAGGTCGGAACCGGACATCGTTGAAGGTCCGAAGCGCTTGAATCCGGAGCTCTAGGTGCTAGAACTTGGAGCGGGGAGAAGATTCGATGGAGGATTGAAGAAAAGAAACGAGCCTTGGTCCCGTTATAAAGAGGGAGAATACCAAGAGCCGTCTCCATGACCGTTTGGGACTCGCCTTAGATAGAGGGGGCGTGGCGACGGGCGCGGTTGGGTTACCCACGTCCGTATTGATGAGAATCTCGGATTAAGGGGAACACGATCTCTGCTTTGACAAGACGTGCCAAGGAAACCGCTTCGCTAAATGCGCTGAGGTGGTAGAGTAAAAAACGATTCAAGTAATGGCTTGGTAGTGGCGTGACGTCATGCCACAAAAAACGTCAGCAGATTGAACTTGTGTATATATTATTCTCTCTACGGTGGAATGTGGAATTTATTTTGCAGAGCCGGACACTATCCTGGTGTTCACAATCTTCTATCATTCGGAGGAGGAACCCGCCTTGCAATGCCAAGCAATATACGCGCCGGACTTATCGTCATTGAAGCCTGGTTCAGGGGCTACTGAGGGAGTCCTGGATTAGGGGGTGTCCGGATAGCCGGACTACCATCATCAGCCGAACTATCATCGGCCGGACTATCATCATCGACCGGACTCCAAGACTATGAAGATACAAGATTGAAGACTTCGTCCCGTGTCCGGATGGGACTTTCCTTGGCGTGGAAGGCAAGCTTGGCGATACGGATACGTAGATCTCCTACCATTGTAACCGACTCTATGTAACCCTAGCCCTCTCCGGTGTCTATATAAACCGGATGGCTCTAGTCCGTAGGACACAACAACAACCATTACAATCATACCATAGGCTAGCTTCTAGGGTTTAGCCTCCTTGATCTCGTGGTAGATCCACTCTTGTAAACATCCACAATATCAATATCAATCAAGCAGGACATAGGGTTTTACCTCCATCAAGAGGGCCCGAACCTGGGTAAAACATCGTGTCCCTTGTCTCCTGTTACCATCCGCCTAGACGCATAGTTCGGGACCCCCTACCCGAGATCCGCCGGTTTTGACACCAACAAGCGCCAGCTTCACCAGACCATTGTTCGTAGTTTGAAGGCTCGAGGAGGACAAACTTACATTAGTAGTTAAGACAGGCTCTATAAATCCCTTGTCCATATTGATGGGGGGAAATTGAAGAAGTTTACTGCACACTCTTTTTCAAGAGCATTTCCTTTATTCTACATTGTGTTAAGAGTAAACATAGATGTGAAAATATAGGAACAAATGGCGATTATGTAACTTGAGATGCAGAGTACAAATCTAAATACATCATACAGGCAGAAGGCACTGACAAGAGCAATGCAGAGCTAAACTTATTCAGTAACATTGGTTTTATTCAATATTTTGGCAAGAGTAAATGTAGATCTGATGTGTAGAGAAATGGAGGACAAGGGAAAATAAGTTGCAAAGTGTACATGAAGAACTAGCTGACAAATATAAGTATAGTGATGAAGGACAACAAATACTTACAAGAACAATGCAGAACTAAATTTCTTCATAAGCATTGGGTTTATTTTACATTAATTTAAGCATTAATATAAATCTGATGATTTGGAGCGAATAGTGGATAAGCAAGCTATAATGCACAATGATGTCACATAATCCACCAGATATGAATGTATGGACAACAATAGGACAATATGTACTCACAAGAGCAAAGCAGCAACCAATATAGTTGCGATATCCTAGGTTTTGCGGCGCTGGTTCTATCGCCAATATACGTTGGGTGCTATGTGATTTCTCTGGTAGCACCACCTTTTCCAAGGACTTTGCTTGTACTCCTTCAGGTTCTGCAATCACCCTCTTCCTTTTGGATGTCCGAAACACAAGAACAACATTTGAATGGAAAAACATGGTATGACAACAAATGGAATAGGTGTTGATAATGGATGGGCATGGCATCTTCACATATATCATGAGTAAACTAAGTAGATGGTGGTGCAACGAAGCAAAAGAAATGCAAGACACCTTATGCGAGATATGTGCAACCAATAAAACCTTGCCAAATTAGAACATACACCTTATTGGGTGAATAGGATAGGCCATCTGCCTTTGACTCCATGAGCTCAAAATAGTCATTAGGATCATATTCTGGATATGAATCTATAGGTCCGGAGCATGCAGGTTTCATTGCATCCACAATGGACCTCAATCCCTTGATGCCAAGTTTGTTACCCATTGAACTATTTCGCAATATTCTTCTGATGTGCACATTCTTATATTCATTGTGATTACGTACAATATCTGTAAAGCATGAAAACATAAATAGTAGTGAGATTATCTTTGTAATGTAGAGGATATTGTAATACAATAGAGGCTCCCTATAAACCCTTGTGTGCTATCACTGGATTCTGATGAGAGACCCCACAAGTGATGTAATATGGTGAGTAGATTAATATAACCTGGCACAACTACACAAAAAATAGGCTCCTTGTTGGGAGCCCTAGATGTAAGGATAGTTGGCAGATGATAGGTTCGTAATATACCCTATAGAAAGTTTATTGCCAAACCATGATAACGAGAGCGCAGAGCCAGTAGGCAGATCGTAGTGTAGATAATAGGGGCACACAATAACCACCATAAATAAATCGGGAAAGCGGAACTGGATGAAAAACACAGGGTTTTGCCACTACTAATATGCAACCTATCAATCACCTACATCCCAGCTCTATTCATCTGAAGGCGCACATATGTTACTATCAGTTTAGTCTATCAAAGACCATGCGGCTCCCACCATTTTCGATATTATGGCAAACCAAATCGAAGTGTGAAATCTTTTAGCAGAACCGGCCCAATAGAGCTGTCGACTGCAGATGTCCCTGCTCCCCTTCCTGACAAGGAACATATTGTGCTTACTAAAGAAGAACAGAAGAGGAACATGTTAAAGAATAGAAGGGTAAGCATATTATTGAGATTCCCCTTCTTTATATACAATGTTGGTTGCCCTCCCATGATGAATCAGAGCGCCCAAAGAAATGCAATTCATGATGTCTCTCTATATGTGGCCACATGCATTTGGAAACTCAATTGGGAGCATTAGCTAACCAATTAAATGTGTGTTTGTTAGCTAATGTCAGTATCATATCACATTTGTATTTGAAGAACCTTAGGACGTATGATTGGTGTGTTATATAGCTTTAGAGGGTGGACAACTGCTAGTAGGACACAAAGCACCTATGCAGATCGTAGTGTAGATATAATGGGAAAACCCTAAGCATCAGAAGTAAATCAGGAAAGTGGAACTTGCTAGAATATATGTGAAGTATTGTCGGTACGGCTAGAAAGACTTTGCATACCAGCTCCCTACAACTGAAGGTGCAATACTATTACTATCAGTCTAACTCTCAAAGGCGACACATATGCTTGAATATGAAGAGTCGAAAGCGTCCATGACAATCGATATGAAGACCAACACAAAGAGTAGAAAGCGTCCATGAAAAGCGACCGAATAGACCTGTACACTACAAATGTCCCCGCTCCTCTTCACTACAAATAACATATTATGCAACTATTATATTCCCTCTGTTCCTAAATACAAATCTTTTGGGCCGAACAAATTTTTTTCCTGTCATGCTTATGACACTTCTATGACGATAATTGTGAGAAAACCCGGTATCATCATAGATGTGGTGGGCTCCTACTTATATGACAAAAAATCATGACAGAAAATGGGTATTTTTGTCCTGGGCGGGCCGGAGACGCAACTGCATGACATTCTTTGGGCTGTCCTTGACGGAACAAACCATGGTAGAAGTGAGGGCGAGGCAAATTTCAGGGAGTTCCCGGTTACGGTGGGTGGTTGGGGGCCGAGCGATGCATGTTTCGCTCGTACCCGTACGCGCCTGGGTGCGAGGCATTGGGCTCTAATTGAACATGAGCGAGGCCTTCGCCTAACTAAACCTGGGCGATTGCACTGTAGGCTACGCATTACTGAACCCGAGCGATCGATCGATGGTTGTTAACTGAACCTGATCGAGCGATTCCTTTGCTACTGCTGCTAACTGAAGCCAATCGATGATGCCTCTGGATGAATAGTGAGCCTTGTTGGGGAGTTTGGATGAACAGTTTCCGGTGGGGGGTTGGATGAAGAGGACCCCGTGGTGTTGCCGCTGGATGAACAGGACCCCGATCGATCGAGCCGGTTGGGGGTGGATGAACAGGACCCCGTGGAGGGCTAGTTGAACAGTAGCCGGTGGAGGGCTGGATGAACAGTAGCCCATGGAGGGGTGGTTCAATGGGACCCCGTGGAGAGGGCTGGTTGAACAGTAGCCGGTGGAGGAGCGGTGGAGGCTGGATGAACATGAGCTCGTGGATGAACAGTCGCAGGTGGAGGCTGGAGGAGGTCGACGGTGGATGAACAGTAGCTCGTGGAGGCTGGAGGAGGTCGACGGTGGAGATGAACAATATCCCGTGGAGTCCCGTTTTGCAGTACGCCACACGCCTCCCCATGAACAGGACCCCCGTTTCGACCGCAGCGCTCCAACACAAGTCGTTTCCTTCGTTTTGCGGTACGCCACACCCCTCCCAATCAACAGGACCCTGTTTCGACCATAGGAGGTCCAACAGAAGTCTGTTTCCTCTGTTTTGTGGTACGCCAGACCCCTCCCAATGAACAAGATCCCATTTCGACCGTGGCCAGTCGAACACAAGGCCGTTTCCTCCATTCTGCGATATGCTAGGCCTCGTTTCCATCGGCTATTTCGTCCAAGCCTGTTAGCTCCCGATGAACAGCACATGTTCCATTGCCTCCCGTTGAACATGACGCATTCCGTTGCCTCCCCATGAACACGACGACGACGCAGTTTCTCCGTTTCGACCCAGCCATGTACATGAGCCCTGGCCGTACGTATGCGCGAGTAGGCATTCGAGACCCCGCCCGTATGTACGTACATGGCCGTATTTTCTCTTGCACAATGGCCACTATACGTACGTGTACATGCTATGTGCCCTCCTCTACTACGACACATGCGCGCCTCTACACCGACCAATATGTACATACACGTTCGCAACCAGAATGACAACGCTACGTACACTTCGTCCAGGTGGGTCCCGACTATCAGGCACTTCCTTGCGTGCCAAGATGTAGCTGGTGGGTCCCAGCAGTCAGGAGCCGATCATTTTTTTGCCCATAATATGGACGCACTTCCTTGTGTGCGAAGATGTAGCTGGTAGGTCACAACAGTCAGGGCGGAAACATTTTTTTCATGAAATACGGTGGCCCGTCCGATGGGTTCCTAATGTTAGGTAGACGAATCATTATTTTCCGCGTAATAAGGAGGCACTTCCTTGCACTACTAGGGAAAAGCCTAGCAGTAGCGAGGGTTTTAGGCCTATCAGTAGTGCGGGTTGGAGCACTACTGGTATGGCACTACAGCTAAAGGTTACCAGTAGCGTGCCTCAATCCATGCTACTGCTAAATCGACTTAGTAGTAGCACTTTTTTAAGGGGTTAGACAGTAGGAAAGGCTCCTACTGCATATATATTACCAACTCACATCCAACAAGTGTTACAAGCGTTACATTACATATGTGCAGGAGGAGAAGGGGTGGAGTGCTAAGAATGATACAAGTGGGGGGCAGATTTTGATGAACAAAATATGCAAAACAACTAAGCTATAGAGCTAAGTAAGTTAGCCACTAGCATCCTTTTGTTGTGAGGCATCCTGTAGGCGCTACTGGTAATTAGTAGTAGCGCTTCTCCCTGCCCGCGCTACTACTATTATTTCGTATTTTATTTCTTTTTTATTTCATGTTGTATTCATACACCTTTACACAAGTTTTCATACAACAGGAATTTAGAGATTGTTTTTACATCATAATGAGTTATTACATCACGAGGTGAAAAAACCGTGGACTAGTTTCAAGTGGATGTCCGTCCACTTGAAACTAATCCACGGTTCTTTCACCCAATGATATAATAAATATCATCATCATCATCATATCATTAACAACTTATCATCATAATACATCATTGTCATATAACACCTCCTCAAGATCATTGTTTTCATCAATGAGACATCACAAAGCAAATTGGTCACTAGTCGTAATCACAAGTACTCCTCATCATCAACTCTAACACATTTTACCACATAATAAACATATTGTACCTCATAGGACCTACTACATTCTCTTAGGACCTAATATATTCTCTAAGGTAAAATAGCAACAAACAAGATAGCCCCTGACTCTCCATTATGGAGAATGGAGATTATCCTGTCTCCAATTCTTGCCTTTCGCTTAACGTTACTTCCAAGAACCTCCTTGCAAATGTCCAAACATTTTTTTCCATTCTTTTATTAGCATGTGTTCACCGGTTTTAGAAATCCGATATGCACAGGTGAGCTCCCTAGATTGACCTGGTTGTATGTTCAGAACTGCAAGGCGACCATCTTGATACATCAGATGAGGCATACAATCCGTCGGGAGTTTCTGTTGAAAAACATAGTAATAACTTCGTAGTTAGCAATGATGTACTAGTTTTAGAAGTATGCAAAAGATGCACGAATGTCGTAATAGAAAAAAAATCTTAACAAGGTATCTCCATAGAAGTTATCGTGGTTCAACACGTGCACTAGTGGCACGTATTCACCATAATTTGGAGGAGTTCGATAATAGGTATTTTAATTCTCAAGATAAGTACAAAATGCGATTAGATGACTTTTCTCCTTATAAGTTAATTCGGAGCCATCAGTGTAGTGGGTTTTGTCTACCATCTTCTGCACATTCTTTGAAGAATCAAATTAAGCTATCAATGGAAATAAGCTGTCAACTATTTTGAAATAAACAATATAAATTAGTTAATAACTATGTTTGAGAAACTCACATTGCGGTAGAATCGGAAGCGTATCAACAAGGACCCAAATGTCCATATTGTCTTGCTCAATGTCAGGATCACCAAGATCCATGGTGACAATCATACCCTCATAAAAACCATACATTTTGCAAAGTGCTTCCCAATTTTGGCAACCAAAATGGGTTACGCTCTGAGAATTGTACAGATTTACTTCAAAATCCATATCATGATGGGTCCTTAGGTGTATTTTCTTTGTTTTGAAATTTTCATGGTCTTCAAAACCCATCCTCTCCAATACATAGCGTCTCGCATGACATGGGATAAGCTAGTCGAATTGTAAAAGGTAAAAATTAGACGTTGAAATAGTTGAAGTCATGCTTAATTACAAAAAAAAACACTTGTCGTTGTTGCGTACCGTTTCAACATCCAAGGTCTCCTCGAGCTTAATGTTGAAGCGCCAATCTTCGTCCAGCTGAAGGAACATGTCGCACAGACCTCGATCGTTGTGGCACCAGTTGCACTCCCCTGGGAGACTGTCATCGTCCGAGTATGACATTTCCTACATTCATAATTCAAAGATTAAACTTGTACAATTAAATATATGTACTAAAAAACCTAAATTAGATCATTATTTTTGAGAAAATCCAGGCCAGTCGATATTTCCTACATATTCTAGCAACAAGTCATGCCAAAATTCACGGAAAAATCCGGCATGACCTTTGCTAACAGAGGACATATGGAGCACCTGAAATTTGCCGGAACGGAAATTAATCAATACTCCGGCAAAACATAGGACACTCGGAGGTGTAACCTGAACACGACCGGCTACTTGGGCAACCACATATCCTATTTGAGCAAAACAAGATATACATGGAGATTTGGCTGGTCTCACCTCGAGGTCGGAGGGGGTCGGTGACGGGGACGACGGCGGGGATGATGGAGGGGCTCCTTGATTTCTGCAAAAGCAAAAACCCTATAAGTTATCACTAATACATCCCGAATAATTGCTTAAACTAAAAAAATAACAACAAATATGACATGTTCAACTAGTTCTATTAATTCAACTAGTTCTTACTAAATATAAACTTACTATAAATAGAAAAAAAGAGTTCTTTCTAAAAATAAAGTAGTTCAACTAGTTATATTAATTATCTTACTAAAAATACATTAGTTCTATTAATTCAACTAGTTCAACTAGTTTATTAATTTACTTACTAAACTAGTTCAACTGAAACTAAACTAGTTCAACTAGTTTATGAATTTACTTACTAATTATTTTAAAAACTTACTAAAAACAGTAAAAATAAACTACATTATACAATAGTAAAAAACATCTACTATTAACCATACTGCCCTAGTTAACTAATACCATCACTACTACTAATTAACATCTACTACTACTAAAAATCATTATCTATGAACCCTAAATTAACATCTACTACTACTAAAAAACATCTAGTACTAACTAAGAAGAGAGAAAGGGGGTGGGGGAGGGGTGGGGGCTTACAGAGAGGGGAGAGACGGTGGCAGGGAGGTGCTCGGCGACGAAGAGGTAGGGGCGGCGAGGGCGGGATCGGGATTGGGAGGCGGCGGTGCTGGGCGGGCTCAGGCGGTGGCTGTGAGGTCGAGGGCGGCACTGGTGAGGTCGAGAGCGGCGGCAGGCGGTGGCGGTGAGGTTGAGAGCGGCCTCGGGCGGCGGCGGTGAGGGCAGGCTTGGGCGGCAGCGACAGAGGAGTAGGGGAACAGGGGGGAATGGAGGACTTAGCAAAATTTTGAGCCCGCGGGTGGTTAAGTCGAACTAGCAGTAGCGCACTTTAGTAAACGCGCTATAGCTAACGTAGCAATAGCGCTGCTACTCACGCTTTAGCAGCAGTGTGTTTTGAAGAAAAACGCTGCTACTAAGTACTTTAGCAGCAGCGCGTCTAGGGAAGGGCGCTACTACTATATCTGGCCTGGAGGCAACGCCGTGGCAATTATAGTAGTAGCGCTTGTTTCATCTAGGGTGCTACTGCTACCGCGTTATTTGTAGCAAGCTTTCGTCAAGATCACTACTGCTAATTAGGAGTAGCGTTTGTTTTTAAACTGTGCTGCTGCAAAGATTCTATGTATAAGGTTTTCCCTAGTAGTGTTGCTACGGCCATGGACCCAGCTATCAGCCTCTCCACGTACAGTACTCTTCCGATGAAAGTCGGTCCTTGACCACATTGACCACGCCGCGACGAGAGTACCAAGGTGGTGGACGACGGTGAGGTCTAGGAAGCGAAAGATGCAGAGCCGGGGAAGACACGGCAGTGGATGCTCACGCGGAGAGGAGTATGAGGGTTCACTAGTTCGGCTGCGGTGTGAGGCTCCCGTCACCGTAGAATAATATGGGGTGTGGGTGAGTGGAGGGATGGCCTGGCCAGCGGTGGGAGTAGTAGGAGGCGGTGAGGCCTCCGTGGCAGCACAGTCGGCCACGGGAAGCAGGAGCAGGCGGCACGACTGGCACTGCTTTGGGCAGCTGGAGCAAGAAGACCAGAGGTTGAAGAAGCACTAGGGCCGTTGGATGGACATCGTACGGTCACTTGATCTAGAATCGTTCATACTGACTAAGTTGACAAAGCCCTCCGTCCCATCAACTTAGTAGGCCCACAAGTCAGCCTCCCACTATGCTGGGTCCCAGCTAGCAGGGGGAGTGTCGGTGTCAAAACCGGCGGATCTCGGGTAGGGGGTCCCGAACTGTGCGTCTAGGCGAGACAAGGGACACCATGTTTTTACCCAGGTTCGGGCCCTCTTGATGGAGGTAAAACCCTACTCCTGCTTGATTAATATTGATGATATGGGTAGTACAAGAGTAGATCTACCATGATATCAGAGAGGCTAAACCCTAGAAGCTAGCCTATGGTATGATTGTTGTTCGTCCTTCGGACTAAAACCCTCCGGTTTATATAGGCACCGAAGAGGGTTAGGGTTACACAGAGTCGGTTACAATGGTAGGAGATCTACATATCTGTATCGCCAATCTTGCCTTCCACGCCAAGGAAAGTCCCATCCGGACACGGGACGAAGTCTTCAATCTTGTATCTTCATAGTCCAAGAGTCCGGCCATCCGGACACCCCCTAATCCAGGACTCCCTCAGTAGCCCCTGAACCAGGCTTCAATGACGACGAGTCCAGCACGCATATTGTCTTCGGCATTGCAAGGCGGGTTCCTCCTCCGAATACTTCATAGAAGATTTTGAACACAAGGCTAGTGTCCGGCTCTGCAAAATAAGTTCCACATACCACCATAGAGAGAATAATATTTACACAAGTTCAATATGCTGACGTATTTCGTGGCGTGACATCGCACCATGGCCAAGCCTTTATTCGAATCGTTTTTACTGTCCCACCTCAGCGCGTTTAGCAAGGCGGTTTCCTTGGCACGTCTCGTCAAAGCAGAGATCGTGCCCTCTTATTCCGGGATTCTCATCAATACGAGCGTGTGTAACCGAGTCGTGCCTGTTGGCACGTCTCCTCTATCGAAGGCGAGTCCCGAACGGTCACGGGGAAGGCCCTTGGTATTCAACCTCTTTATAAAGAGACCAAGGCTCCACTCCTTTCTTTCAATCTCAATCGAATCCACCCCTCGCCTCGAGTTCCAACACCCAAAGCTCCAGATACAGGCGCTTCGGACCTTCGATGATGTCCGGCTCCGACCTGCAAGGCTGGTGGATGCCTTCCTCCGTTACGGAAGAAGACGTGCTAAAGCTAAGAGACGGCAGGTATCTAACCGACGAAATTTCGCATAGGCTGCCTACCCAAGGGCAGGTTATTCCTACTCGCAAGCCTGGTGAAAGCTTGGTGTTCGCGTCTCACTTCCTTCGGCGGCTAAGCTTCCCGACGGACCCCTTCGTGAGGGGGCTCATGTTTTACTATGGGCTGGAATTTCATGACTTGGATCCGGAGTCCATCCTCCACATCTCATCGTTCATTGTCGTATGCGAAGCCTTCCTCCGCATTACCCCTCACTTCGGATTGTGGCTCAAGACCTTCAAAGTGGAGCCAAAGATAATCAAGGGGCAGCAGGCAGAGTGCAGAGGGGCTGTTATAAGCAGGAATGCTGACGCTCCGTGGCCCGAGGGCTCTTTTCAAGAGGAGCTCAGCCTATGGCAACAAGATGGTTTTATATCACAGCTCCCAGGGGCACCAAATGGGTGGCGCCACCTGCCTTTCGCTCGGGTCCTCCACCGCGGCTGGCATCATGGGTCAATAAAGGACTTGACTGGGGGCCGTCCAAGGACGTGCCCTTGCTGCAGGGCCGCATTCAAGATCTCCTAGAGAGAGAGAGAGAGAGATCACTCTGGTCGTGGTAGCGCAGGTCATGCTGATTCGTCGCATCCTTCCCTACAGACGTCGTCCCCTCCGCCTGTGGGAATTTGACTTGGAGGGACCACAAGCTCTCCAACATTTTATGGGCGCGACGCCCGTGGAGATGTACAAGCTTTTCTTCGGATCACAAGCGATGTGTCCGGACTTGACCGACGATGCAAGTCTGAGCTGCAATCGCCCGGATACTCAAGTAAGTAGTCCTGTACCCAGACATGCTATCCCATATTTATCATGAATTTGCTCTCAAAAGAGTTGTCCCCTGAACAGGAGTGGATAGCGAAATCAAAGCTAATCAGGTGTTCGGCCCCCCTCCCTGAGACCACGCCGGATCCCGTGTTAACCAGGATGCTGGAGGTTGCGCCTTTGGAAGAAGGTGAAGGGGGAACAAGGAAGCTACTGCCTCTGCAAAGGAGGCTGCTAGGAAAGGAGGGATCAAGAATCCCTCCATCCAAGGGAAGAAGAGGACCGCCTCTGAAGACCCGAAGACCATGGTCTCAAAGCGGGGGAAGAAATCTTTGTGAGAGAGTCCTGCACCGAGAGATGCCTCGACCGCATTATGCCCCCAAGAGGATTAGCCCTCCACCGAGCCATAAGTAAAAAGGGGAGTTTTTATTAAAATAAAGGATATCCCTGCCCTATTTCTGATGAAGATAACCGAAGTTTTACCTTGTAGTTCGGATCTCAGCCCTTCTCAGCAGAGCTCATCTTCGGGGGATCTTTGTCCGGAGATGATTGAGAGCGAAACGCCTCCCCCTGCCGTACCGTCATGCGAGCCGGGCGACCCTGAGGTATCGTCGCGGAGGGTTTCTCCGAGTCCGGCGGAGCCGGAAGGTAGTCATATTTCCCCTCAAAGCCCTCCACGTCCGGCCTTCGAAAAAGGCAATCGGACGAGTCCGGCACCACCTGGTGTACGGTCGGAGGAGCTGAAGGATCTGCTCGGGCGAGTGTCTATCTCAGAAGATCACCGTGCGTTAATGGGTATGGTGATTGAAAAGATTTCATCCGCTGAGAGCAGATTGCACAAAGCCGTCAGAAGTTTACTGATAGGTTTTGAGGTACGCAAAATGATGTACCTTTTGACAGTTCCGCATATAAAATGCGCCCTGTGTATATAGTAGCCCCTGAGGCTCGGTGTGTTGTCAAAAAATGATAGCACGCCGAGGATCATATTCCCAGGTATAATATGTCGCCCTTCCTATGTAGGTGGCGAAGAGTCCGGTGGCTGGCCGGACTGATGAATTTGCCGAACTGAAGCGGTAACTTGACGTGGTGGATGCCGACGTCGCGCTTGTCAATGAGCGACTAGACGAGTCACAAGGTATGCAATTTCTCCGCGGACACCTGGTAAGGGAGCTTGATGCCCGTGCCTTACAACAAGTATGCTTGATGCAGATGGTGCCACTGCCATGAAGAACCTGCGGGCGGAACTCACCCGAGCCAAAGAGCAGGCCAGAAAGAGTGATGCGGCTGCCTTAAAGGCGGCTGAAGAGTTAAAAGCCGAACAGGCTGCTCACTGCCGAAGCAAGAAGGAAATGGCTGAGATGGCTGTGGAGTTGAAGAATGCTGCCGACCGCTGCAAGCTTCTTGAAAAAGAAGATCGAGCGGTACAAGATGACCTGAAGAAGGCCGCTACCGAGGCCAAGGATGCTCGCTCTGCGACGAGAGCTATGAAGGAGGAGCTGCTTCAGGCCGGAGATATCATGGCTAGAAAGCCCTTTCTGCTACGGAGGAAATTCATGGATCCTAAATATGCTCAGTTGGACCGGCTGTGGAGTGCGGAGGATGCTTATCTGGACTTGGCGGCAAGTGCCGCGGACGCGACCGAGCACTTCCGAGATCAAGAGGATCACGAAACGGCAAAGGTTTTTTGGTCGCAATTCCATAATCCAGAGCGCCCACTTCCATTAACCGATCGCTTGGCCGAATGGGCGGAGCTGAATAGGTTATCCGGACTTGCCATGAAGGATGTCGTGAGTCTTTTGTGGCCGAAGAGGCCTGAGCCGAAGAGTTATTTTGGCTTGGTGCAGTAGTTCCTTGGTGCGGTGCCGCATATCAATGCAATGAGAAGGTCGGCATGCATAGAGGGTGCGCGGATGGCTCTTGCCCGTGTCAAGACATACTGGGCGGAGATGAAGGCCATCGATGTTGCATCCCAAGATTCGGAGGGAAGCCGAGTACCTGCCGAGCACTATTTTCAGGAAGTTCTGCAGGGCGCTCGTTTAATAGAGATGCAGTGCTCGAAGGATATTATGTTCGAATAACATGTATTATTGTGAAACAATGTTTCGATGAAATATAAAAGCTTTTTATACTTGTGCCTTCAAGAATTGAAACACCTCCTGTGCGGGCGTTAATGTATATGTGTATATAACCTGAAAGATGGCAGTCTTCGACTTCAGCCCCCACGCATATAATGCGGGGGTGTTTGCAAAAGGCGCGTTTTCACACTTGATCCAACATCTTGGTCCTATAAAGGAGGTGGTAGCGCAGCAAACTAGGCAACCGGACTATAATGCTTTATCACTTCACTTAGCCATAGGAGTTTGACAGTGGGGCTACTATATAGGCCCTACTGGCACCGCGCTCACCCGAATTCGGGGCGCGTATGTGCCTGACCGGGAAACGGCCCTTCGTCTATGCGGAGGAATCCTAAAGATTCCGGCGGGTCATCGAGTGGTTGACCAGTCTCACGCTATATCATGACAGTCAGTTTTCGGCTTTCTCTACTGAGGTGATCGCCTAGACGAACCGGGGCACAATCGCAGTAGTTCTCCTGGTGCCGCGTTAGCCGATAGAGCGGAACGTAAGGCAGCAAAACACAGGAGCCGGGCAAACCCAACATTTGACCAAAGACATGATTCAGAGCTGATGCATATAAGGCCTAACTCGACACGCCGAACACTCCCTAAAGTATTCGGTCTTTATGAAAACAGGCTGAACAGCGCCCGTGGTAGTAAGCCCCTGGTGTCCAGGTACGCGCAAAATTCTGACGTGGCCCATGCCAAAACGCCAGCCTCCTCCTTGGTTATAGCAAAAACCAGGGGATGGGTATCAACAAGAGACAGTAAAAAGGGTTTACGCATGGTCTTAATCTGAAAAGAATCCTTGCAACGGGTCCCTACTGCACGTCTGTGCCTGTGTCTCCGTTGTGCCGTATCCTGGACGGGTGTAGCATGGTGTTCATCTGTAAAAGAGAGGAACTTAGTTGAAAAAGATCGTCCGAAAATGTACGTTATATTAAATAAACAAAGTACAAGTCAAAAAATGAATAAAATTGAGCTTTATTGTCTCTTGCTGTATATGCGCGGAGCCCCTTGTGCGGGGGTATGCGGCTGGTAAGCCCTTGTATGTTTACGCCGAACTCGTCTAACCGTGTCCGGGGTCTGAACGACCTGTTTAGGTGCTTGGATTAACAAAGCCGGTTTAGTGTGTGGTTGTCAAGGCAGTCACGCGATCTTCTTCGCTCAAGGAACATTCGATATTTCCCTTTAAGGATATGATGCCTCGCGTACTGGGCATTTTAAGTGTAAGGGATGCATAATGTGGTATTGCGTTAAAGCGGGCGAAAGCTTCGTGTCCCAGGAGTGCTTGGTAGCTACTTGTAAATGGGGTGAGGTGGAAGTTTATCTTTTCGCGGCGGAAGTTGTCGGGTGAACCGAACACAACTTCTAGTAGTAGAGAGCCCGTACAATGGGCATATGGGCCTGGCATTACCCCTTGAAAGGAAGTTTTGCTATGGCGAACTTTGGCTGGGTCTATCCCCATTTTGTGGATTGTGTCCTGATATAGTAGGTTTAAATCACTGCCGCCGTCCATTAGGACTTGTGTAAATTGGAGTCCGTCAATTATGGGATTTAATATCAAGGCAGTCCATCCTGCATTCCGGATACTTCTAGAGTAATCCTGATGGTCGAAGGTGATTGGTTTTAACAACCAGTGGCGGGACTCCTCTTGGATAGGCCGTATGTCGTGTACCTCTATGGGCGCCGCTCTATTTTTCCGTTTTGTCACATGAAGTGAGTTTACTGTTTTGACTTCTTGTGGGAAATTCTTTTGTTTTCTGGTGCTTTGCTTGTGGGGATCGTCATCGTCCTTGCTTGGTGTGTCGAGCCCCTTGTGTTCGGCGTTGAGTTTGCTGGACTGCTTGAAGACCCAACAATCTCTATGGGTATGATTCGCAGGCTTCCCGGGGGTACTGTGGATTTGGCATAGCTTGAAGACCCAAAAATCTCTATGGGTATGATTCGCTGACTCTCCAGGTTGTTGAGTTATGTGACTTAAATCGTCTGCATCCGGAGGTCGAACATAGGTCCCTCGAAAATTTGCCTGAAAAGCATTCTCGAGCTCTCCCCAACTTCCAATGGTATTTTCGGGGAGGCTTTTGAGCCAATGCCTGGCTGGCCCTTTGAGCTTGAGGGGTAAGTATTTTATGGCGTGGAGGTCATCTCCTCTAGCCATGTGTATGTGGAGGATGTAGTCCTCGATCCAGACTCCAGGGTCTGTTGTTCCGTCGTATGCCTCTATGTTTACGGGCTTGAATCCCGCTAGAAATTCATAATCCAGAACCTCATCGGTAAAACATAGGGGTTGTGCGTCACCCCTATATTTAGGTGTGCCATAATATTCGGATACTTGATGTGTTGCATTGCTTACTAGAGCTTGCTTTCTTGGCCCGTAGATAGATCTAACTGGGCCATCTTTTTGATGCGAATCCGTGTGCGGATCGCGGGCCGGCTTGTGTGCGGCGCCATTTGCCGCTCTATGTTTGCCATGGGGTCGTCTATCCGACCGAGTGGTCTCCTTGTTTTTTGATTGCGGGGGCTCTACGGCCTCCTCATCGAATTCGGGCAGTAGTTTTCGCTTCGGGTAGCTCTTTGTTCGGCAACTATCACCGTATTTGTCTGCGGTGTTGAGTACTTTGCTCCATCTGATTCTAAGCGCATCTTCCGCTGTTTTGAGCTTCCGCTTCTACTTTTTCAGGCTACACGTAGTGGCGACGAGCCTTTTGTGGAGGTTTTTCTGCTCCAGTAACTTGTCCGGCGTGAGATTGCCCGGACTGTTATCTTCGCTGGGGACGGGTTGTTTATCCAGATTGTCCTGTTCGGACTGTTGCTCTATGGCATGTTCGTCGTCCACCGGTTCGCCCTCCTCTATGGTTGGGTTTGTATGGCTGCTGTCTTTGTTGAGGCGGGACTTTGAGCGGCGCCTACGTTGCCGTTTTGACTGCTTTTCGAGGGAATGGTCCCTCGTGACGTCCCGTTGTTCCTTGTCGTCGCTTCCTTTAGGTGTGTCCACCATGTATACATCGTGAGATGAGGTGGCTGTCCAGTGCCCTATAGGTGCTGGTTCATGTCTGTCTCCTACATCATCGTCCATACCGTCGATGTCTTCGAAGTCAAAGTCGAGCACGTCATTTAAACTTTCGACAGTGGCTACGAAGTGAGTGGTGGGTGGGCTTTGAATTTCTTCGTCGTCCACATCCCAACCTTCCTGACCATAGTCCGGCCAGGGCTCTCGTAATAGAGAGAGAGACTTTAGTGAATTCAGGATTTCGCCAAAGGGCGAGTGCCGAAAGATGTCCGCGGCGGTGAACTCCATGATCGGCGCCCAATCGGATTCGATTGGCAGGGGCACGGAAGGTTCAAAGTCCGGAGAGGAGTCCAGCGCCTTGGAGTCACAATCTTCGCAAAGGACAGGGTTGGTGTTCGGCTCAATCGCCGTAGAGATAGCAGCCCCCGAGGCGGTGTCCAGCCACCCATCCTCGATCGGCGCAGTCGGCTCTGATCTAAGGGTCGGAGCGGACACTTGTGCGGCCTCCAAGACACCGTCCGATGGTAGAGCTAGATCATGCCCATCGTGACTGTGCGGCGCGCTTGGCTGTGGCTCGAACCCGTCGAAGATCAAGTCCCCGCGGACGTCAACCGTATAGTTCAAACTTCCAAATCTGACCTGATGGCCAGGGGCGTAGCTTTCAATCTGCTCTAGATGGCCAAGCGAATTGGCCCACACTGCAAAGCCGCCTAATACGAAGATCTGTCCAGGGAGAAAAGTCTCACCCTGGACCGCATCGTTGTTGATGATCGGAGGAGCCATCGGGCCTAAAGATGACGACACAGAGGAACTCTCAATGAAAGCACCAATTTCGGTGTCAAAACCGGCGGATCTCGGGTAGGGGGTCCCGAACTGTGCGTCTAGGCGGATGGTAACAGGAAACAAGGGACACGATGTTTTTACCCAGGTTCGGGCCCTCTCGATGGAGGTAAAACCCTACTCCTGCTTGATTAATATTGATGATATGGGTAGTACAAGAGTATATCTACCACGAGATCAGAGAGGCTAAACCCTAGAAGCTAGCCTATGGTATGATTGTTGTTCGTCCTACGGACTAAAACCCTCCTGTTTATATAGGCACCGAAGAGGGTTAGGGTTACACAGAGTCGGTTACAATGGTAGGAGATCTACGTATCCGTATCGCCAATCTTGCCTTCCACGCCAAGGAAAGTCCCATCCAGACATGGGACAAAGTATTCAATCTTGTATCTTCATAGTCCAGGAGTCCGGCCACCCGGACACCCCCTAATCCAGGACTCCCTTAGGGAGTATTCATTTTTTTGTGCGTAATAAGGAGCACTTCCTTGTGTGCGAAGATATAGCTGGTGGGTCCGAGCTGTCAGCGGCGGGAACATTTTTTCGCGAAATACAGAGTCCCTTTTGGTGGGTCCCAGATGTCAGGTGGAGGAATCATTATTTTGCGTGTAATAAGGAGGCCTTGCCTTGCGTGCGGCCGTGGACCAGCTGTCAGCCTCTCCACGTACAGTCCACTTCAGATGCATGTCAGTCGTTGACCACATTGATCAGGCCGCGCCGAGAGCACCAGGGCGGTGGATGACGGCGAGGCGTAGGAAGGGAACAACACGGAGTCAGGGAAGACTCACCAGTTGTTTCCCACACGGAGGGGAGTACGACTGTATGAGGGTTTACTGGTTCGTCTGCCGTCGCCGAAGAATAACAACAGGTGTGGGTGAGTAGAGGGATGGCTAGGACAGTGATGGGAGTACGATGGGGAGGTGAGGCCTGCGCGGCAGCACAACCGGCTGTGGGAGGAGGGAGTAGGCAGTCCCACCGGCGCTTGTTTGAGCGGTTGGAGCAGCAAGAGCAGAGATTGAAGAAGCATGATGGCCATTGGATGGACATCCAACAATCACTGCTTGTGCATCAACCTTTTTTAGGAAAGCCTCAAATCTGTGGGAAAAAGCATACAACCTCTGCCATTATTTCTAATAATTTACAACCCATTTGCTAATTCTTAAGGTTTTTTGGATCCAATATTCTTTTTGTTAGCATTACAGCCAATATTGTGGCCACGGTGTCAGGACCCCGATCCTAAGTCACACCGATCTAGCATGTAACACCTCATATCACTTTGCGGCCTCACGCACGGTATTCCCACGGGTGTCGCCTTACCTTTGCCCGGGACCGTTTGCGCCTTTTGGCACACGTATATGACAGTGTCGCTAGCATCCATATGATAAGGAGCCCGGGCTGACATGGCTAGTCGTAAACCCAAAGTGGCACAGACCTACAGGGACAGGCATCCATGACCAAGCATTGAACGTGTCGGTCATCAGCGAGTGAATCCAGGCTGTAGCACTGGGCTAGCAGGACTCCGGTGAACCGGGCTGTAGCGGGCTAACAGGACTCCGGTATTCATCGCGTGACATTTCCCCGAAGGGACAGACACAGGAACGAAGAAGGACACATGCCGGCCAGCCTAAGTGTTCCGGAGCAGTAGCAAGCTACCATGGCTCGGTGGAAACACTAGGAGACATTTCCCGGTAAGAGAGGCTACTAAAGATAAACAACTAGATGGTCAGATCCCACACATACCAAGCATTTCAATAGCATACACACAATATGCTCGATATGTGCAAATACAACATGGCATCACAACATGACTCTACGACTCAAGTAATTTATTCAATAGGCTCCGAGGAGCGAGATATTACAAACATGGGTCTCATGACCCAACAATCAGAGCATACAAATCAAAGCACAAGCGGAAGCTATCATGTCTAGTACAGACATCTATAAATGAAAAAGGCTGAGAAGCCTGACTATCTACCAGATCCTACCGAGGGCACAAGATCGTAGCTGAGGTAACAAGCTAAACGTTGAAGTCCACGCGAAACTACTAGCGAGACCGAAGTCTCTCTGCAAAAACATAAATAGGCAAACGTGAGTACAAATGTACCCAGCAAGACTTACATCAGAACTATCTACATATGCATCATTATCAACAAAGGGGATGGTGGGGTTTAACTGCAGCAAGCCAGCTTTGACTCGGTGGCTATCCTGAACTACGACTGCAAGTAACTCTTTTGAGGTGGCGCACACGAGTCCACATATTCACCATATCAATACACCACTATGGATCCGCTCCCGTCTCCCTACGAGAACGCCATCCATAGCACTCACGCTTATCTTGCGTATTTTAGAGTATCCACTTTCACTTGTCTATGAACTGATATAAGCAACCCAGAAGTCCTTTACCGCGGACACGGCTATTCGAATAGATGATGTTAACCCTGCAGGGGTGTACTTCTTCATACATGTTTCCACCACTTAGCGTCTGCACACGACATGTGCTCGGCAGACTTCAAGCGAAAGCCGACGTGGGTGTAGACCACGACCTACCTAAACACTCAAGTCTCTAGTCCAGGTTTATCGCCTATTCGGGTTCCATCCATGAGGAGATCCGGCCGGAGTTTCGCTCACAGCCCCAAACGATGTGAACAGGGTTCCGTGACACCAAACGGGCGCCCGGTTTACCCGGCCACGTGCCTACCGCATCACAGCCCACCCCTACGGTCAGCGCTGTCCACGGCCTCCAGCATACTACAAACACCAGAAACTACTTGCAACTCCTGGACAGAGGACAAGGGTGAATAAGAAGTCGAGCGGGGTCATATTTCAGGGCCCAATGCATGGTAGTAGCTGAATCATGGATCACAAACACAGAACTCAGTTCCTGAGGACGGCTGCAATGAGACAACCCACCATGTACTCCTACATGGCCTCTCACCGCTACCTTTACCAAATCGTGTTCACACACTTAGCTCACACACAGTAGGACATGTTCACACACCTCTGATTCATCCCGATGAATCAGACCTGACTCAACTCTAAGCAGTAGCAGGCATGACAAACAAGCATGAATGAGTAGGCACAACAGGGCTCAAACAACTCCTACTCATGCTAGTGGGTTTCATCTATTTACTGTGGCAATGACAGGTCATGCAAAGGATAAAGGGGTTCAGCTACCGCAGCAAGTAACAGATGAATCGTTGTTGTCCTAATGCAGTAAAAGAGAGCAGGAGCGAGAGAGTGGGATTGTATCGGAATGAACAAGGGGGTTTTGCTTGCCTGGCACTTCTGAAGATAGCATTGAGTCTTCATCAGTGTCAACGATCGCATCATCGGTATCACGTCTATCGAGAGGGGACAAATACCGGCAACACAGAAGGGAACACAATCAATGCAATGCACAATATGATGCATGATCATGACATGGCAAAATGAATGTGTTTTGGGCTAATGCAACTAGCAACAGATTAAATGAAGTTGGTTTGAATACAAGATTCAAATTCAAACTCCATATGTGATTATTCAAATGCCATTTAATTGATTTGTGCTAAACAGCACCTATAAGTTGTTCTAACATGCATGAAAATGGTACAGATGGATTCCTTGAATTTTTCTGATAATTTTTCATATATAATTTATTTAATTTGGAGTTACGGTTAATTTTCTATGATTTATAGAAGTTTTAGCTATTTTCTGAAATTATTAAATCATTTAAGATTTATTTAAATTCCAGAAAGGAATTATTGCGTCATCATGACCTCATAGTGACGTCAGCAGGTCAACGGGCGCCGTCCAGGTCAAACTGACCTGTGGGACCCATATGTCAGCGTCACAGGTTAAACAGGGGGGGTTTAGTTTAGTTTAATTAAAGATTAGGGCACTAGGGCCCACATGTCAGTGTCAGCAGGGGGGTAATTAAATTAAAATAAACTAAACTAATTAACAGGGGGGCTGGCCCCACCTGTCATCGACCCAGGGGGGGGTCAAACCCCTGGTCAGCAGGGCCTAACCTGCCGGCGGCTTGACGCCGGCGAGGCCGAGACGGCGGAGGCCTTCGGATTTCTTGCTCCGGCGGCCAAACGGGCGGATGAGGGCGTCTACGTGGAGCTGGGACTCGCCCGCATCCATCTGTGCAAACGGCAGGGGCTGAGGTGGCCCGAGCTCACCGGAGGCAAGCTCGCGGCGGTGGCCGGAGTTCGGGCGAGGTCGGGGTTGGCGTTAGGGGGCACGGGAGGGGAAGCTGGTGTGTGAGTTAGGTTCCTGGTGAGGTGTGGAGCACGTTGCCGTGCTCGGTAGCTAGCTCCGGTGGCTCTGGCCTTGTCCGCGTCATCGCCGGCGGTGAGGAGCTCACGGCCCCGGTGAAAAGGGCGGCTAGCGTGCGGGAACGAGCGCGGGGAGGAGGGGAAATGGAAGAGGAGCTCACAGCGGATCCGGTAGAGGCAACGGCGAGGCCGGGGAGGGGCTGGAGCTCGCGAATCCTCGGAAGTTCGCCGGCGGCCGAAGGTTGGGGACGAGCTCCGGGAAGACGCTACAGGGCTCCCGCGGTCGAATGGGTTGGTGTAGAAGACGCAGAAGGCGATGGCGGTTCCTCTGAACTCATCGGAGAGGCACGGGGTGGACGGTGGCCGCGGTGATGCTCGTCGGCGGCGACGGGTGTGTTCGGTGGCTGCGCGCGAGAGAGCCAGAGGAAGAGAGGAGCTCGGGGAGAGAGTGAGAGGCCTGGGGGGGTGCGTGGCGTCGCGGACGGGGTCCAGGGCGACGAGAGGAAGCAGGAGGTGGCCAGGGGGAAGCAGGAGGTGGCCGAGGCCTCTCGGGCGCGCGCCACGCCTCGCCTCTGTTCGTCCTCCTGGCAAAGGAGGAAGATGACAAGGGGGGGGGAAGGAGGTGGGCTGGGCCGGCCAGATGGGCTGGCCAGCTGGGCCGGCTACAGGTAAGTGGCCCAGGTAGGCTTCTGTTCTTTTTATTTTTTTCTTCTGTTTTGTTTTATTTAATTTATTTTGCCACTGTTTTGAATTTAAAATAATTCAAACAATGCCAAAAACTCCTCTGAATATTTTATATTGCTAAATGGACTTTTCCAAAAGCTTATAAAATATATCAGGGGTATTTGAAATTATATTCTAATTATATGAATATAATTCAAATTCAAATAGCTAATGAATTAAATCCAAAGTCCCAAAAATAATTCCTTAAAAATGTTCAATATTTTGGTTGGGACCAGAACCCTTACCAAAAATTATCAAACATTTAAGAAGAGCATTTTGGAGCAATGAATGAGATTTCTAGGGTTTTTGCCCCTCTTTTATTTAAGTTTTTGAGGCTTCCAAAATTCCCTCAGTTCAAATTTTCAGAATTTAAACATGATGCACACATGAGCTAGCCTAGAGCACTACCAGCAGCTAGGGATGTGACAACTCACCCCCACTAAACAAGAATCTCGTCTCGAGATTCAAGCGTAGGGTAAGATGAAGGGGAAACGCAAACTAGTATAATCTTCACGATCCAGGTTGCACTTCAAATGAACGTTGTTTCGATCACCATCTTTGTCTTGTCGTCTTGTTCTGAGAACTCCAATTGACATGACAATGAGAGGAAAGGGAAACTCTAGCAGGATCGATCTTCTAGAAGACCGAACAACTCACGGAATGAGACATAGAGCCATCTCTCGGGTTGAGACACGAGATACACATCAAGAGGGGTGGAAAGAAACGGATGACGAAGGTTCACTAGGTGGACAACAATTTCACGCTTAAGAAGGTGGTAAACGATTGCCCACGTAGCGAGGAGTTGAGTTGCCATGATACCACGACGAAACATCCTGGAGGAGGGTGATTCGTAGATTATTGCCTTAAGTGGCAAAAAGAATTACCTTTGATTCAAAGATCATTGAAACTCTTTATACCAGCCTAAGGCAATCACAAGCGATCATTTGGAGGGGGTCGGTAGAATGGCATACTCGGACTTGGATGATGTGGATTACCTTGTTGAAGACAACGTAATGGATGAATTTGCTTATCACCGGAAATGGAAGAGACCCATGGTAGAATGGCACATTGGCGGTGCAAGCTGGGAACAAAATGCAAATGCTGGGAATGATTCTAGTAACTGGGGAGAGGCTCAACAATAGAGAGTGAATTCACTGTTTGAAAAGGTCATAGCATTGCCGAGGAAACTGAGAGCAAACCCAGTTAGTGCCGATGATAACACGTAGCGCTTGGGCGTGCTCTCAAGAACTTGAGCATTTCCACATTCATCAAGGTTTTACCAATATCCGTGTCAAGGATCCTGGCAACACAACCTACTACCATGATGAATGGTGATGGAGGATGCAGATGCAAAGGAAGATAACACCTTCTCAAATTTCACCCTTGGCGGGGCCAAGGAAATAAAATCTGGATGATCGACCGAGAGACATTTAGCACTCCGCTTCTAATGTTCTCCTTGATGTGCTAGCGTAACCCATTCATAGATATGGTTTGATAACTAGAACATCAAGTAAAAGGTCGGACTTTGGGAGCAATAGAATCCATAAGGAACAGTTACGGAGGTAAATCCTACGAAATCCTTATGGGAAGGTGGCCAACTTCTTCAATCAAGATACTACAATAATAGGTCTTTCGGCTGGGTGTGTTGGCCACGACATCCACCTTACCGGTTATCGAGGGACCAATATTATAGTTCTTGGGAAATGTTCCAACCATCATATCTGCCTGAGATTCAGATCTGGTTGGTGTCAGGATATTCCAGACTCATCGAGTCTAGGAAGAAAAATGAAAGTTTGCAACACAAATCGACGAGATGACGTTGCGGGATTCTCGGGAGATGAACTACGATAGCAAGCTCCAAAACATGAGTTGGTTCTGCTACAAACACGTGAACACGTTGTCCTAGACAAAACATTATCACATGGTAGTCTTACAACAAAACACTACCGAGTTCAGGTGGGGAACCATAATCGAGGATATTGAAGTCCTTGCATAAGGCATGCTCTTAAGAAGAAACTTCTTCTCCTTGAACAAATCAATCAGTGGCTTGGTGTGCTCGGAACACATATGGAATGAAGGTTGCAAGTCTCCAAACCATAGAATACTTCGCACATATGCATGACTGACTTGGGATGATTCCAGAGGAAGCAAAACTAACTTTCTCAAATTCACGGCGGCAACTTTCACCAAATGCACGTGTATAAGAGGAAGTCACTCCTTTCATCAAACAAATACTTCATGAGCTAGCATGAAGAAAATGCTTCAAAAGTTTCCAACACTAACTTGTTGTCCAACAAGACCATGGAGGAGATAAGGATGTTGTCAATGGGCTCAACAACAATTCATCTAGGTTTCCTTTTAAAAGGAATTCCATAGTTAAGTGAACACGGTGATAGCATTGGTCAGACCAAAGATGTAATGGTGTATGCTCGAGGGATCAACCACGAATAAGACAACATTACGAGCATCATTGGTACTGATTTGATTTGACGATAGCCCACACTCAAATCAAAGGATTGATAAGACAATAGGTCCAGCAACTGATCACAGGGACCAATCGATGAAGATATCATCTTTCTTCAACACACACTACACAAGATTATCCCTTTGGAACGAACTAAGTCAGGCAAGCTTTTATCCTCCAACTCTCCAAGTTGTTGTCTAGCTTAACCAACTAGCTCCGGGATATCCAACACAGATTTTTGGAGAAAGGGTGGTTCACAAGAAACCAACTTGATCACGAGCTCAACATAACAGTCAGGGAACAACCTGGTAATACTTCCGAGAAGATATTCGGAAAATCACGAACCACCGGTATGTTACTAAGCTCGAGAACAATCTTGCCTTTCAGGGCAAGACGATATGATCAAATGAGTGAGGACTTGACAAGATCCTAACTCATCAATCGAAGGGTGCACCAAAATAAGGACTAGGTAGCACGATCAATCTTAGAATGGTGATTCAATAACCAACATACTAAGAATAAGATTATTGTCCATTAACTACCAAGCAATGGGGTTGCTAGGAGTATTGAGTTCACACATCATGATTCACTGGTCGGCACTCCGGCTGCAACAACACGGAACCGAGGAATGAAAAAGGATGGCGAGAAGTATCACTATGTCAAGAATTCACAAAAGGTGGTGCAATTCTCATGAAATTCTTGATATAAAGATGGTAATACTCCAAGGTAGAACAGAACAAAAGTTGGGTTAGCAACTTGATCTGCAGAGTACAACTACTTTGACCCAATCCTAGATATGGATGAGGTACTGGAGTTTGTTTCTCCTAGTCATTCCGCGATAGAATGGCTTGACGGACCACAAGAGTAATAGGCATCGATAAACGAACGCACGCATACTCTTGACTATCAATTGATAGACGAAGGTCAGTAGACAACTAAAGAGGGACAACTCAAAGGAACATATAACTTTCTGAGTTGTGGATACATGGGTTGGTATGCCGAACAAAGTTCAACATAATTCTTCCGGATAACCCATGCAGAAAGGTTGAGCTGGCAGAGTCACAATATAGCATGGAGAACTCATAGAGGGCCTGTTGTGATCTTTTGATCCAACAAACTTCTGCCATAATGGTTCATGGTATTTGGAAGAACGATATACCACGGACCTCGAGGACTATCGCAAAGGTTACTAATATACTAAAGGAACTAGCAACAGTATCAACATGATGTAAGTAGGGTGAATATCGGGTTTAAGAACCCAGGAATAGAATACCTACTACTAAGTAGCATCACGGGATGCTTTCGAGAATAAAAGCCAGAATCATCACACTGGGATCACAAAACATTGCTAGATTACTAGGTGACTCCCTAAACACCTAGGGCCATAATAGTAACTCCAACATAATGTCAAGGCAATAGAATACCTCAACTCAACAATTAGTGTGATTAATCTGGCCCATGGGCACATTGAAACGGGAAGAAAGGATTTGCAATTGCATCAGACTACTTAGAAACCTGGGATGACTCGGACAGCATAACGGCTGTAAATGCTCAGAAAGATTTGAGACATTCACAAAAATGGTGGCATAACCACTCAGAAGCACAATATCACGGTTTCGAGATCAACAATTAACATACGGAAGCAGTAAAAACTGAACAGAGGCTTAAATCCAACAATCTTATAAGTCCACTAATTAGTAACATGTGATCCTAATAGAAAGAAGATATAGCCTAGTTCTTAATCCCCGTAGAAGAGAAGATGATGACTCAGATCAGAAGGCCATGAGGTATAAGGAGTAAAAAGAGCCTTACGTTCCATCCCACAATCAATTCCCTTATATAACTAAGGCATTTCTAGACTCAACTTCGACCAGTTTGGCTTGGTAATCCTACAGGCAGTCAAGCTCTGATACCAACGCTGTCAGGAACCCGATCCTAAGTCCACACCGATCTAGCATGTAACACCTCATATCACTTTGCGGCCTCACGCACGGTATTCCCACGGGTGTCGCCTTACCTTTGCCCGGGACCGTTTGCGCCTTTTGGCACACGTATATGACAGTGTCGCTAGCATCCATATGATAAGGAGCCCGGGCTGACATGGCTAGTCGTAAACCCAAAGTGGCACAAACTTACAGGGACAGGCATCCATGACCCAGCATCGAACGTGTCGGTCATCAGCGAGTGAATCCAGGCTGTAGCACTGGGCTAGCAGGACTCCGGTGAACCGGGCTGTAGCGGGCTAACAGGACTCCGGTATTCATCGCGTGACATTTCCCCGAAGGGACAGACACAGGAACGAAGAAGGACACATGCCGGCCAGCCTAAGTGTTCCGGAGCAGTAGCAAGCTACCATGGCTCGGTGGAAACACTAGGAGACATTTCCCGGTAAGAGAGGCTACTAAAGATAAACAACTAGATGGTCAGATCCCACACATACCAAGCATTTCAATAACATACACACAATATGCTCGATATGTGCAAATACAACATGGCATCACAACATGACTCTACGACTCAAGTAATTTATTCAATAGGCTCCGAGGAGCGAGATATTACAAACATGGGTCTCATGACCCAACAATCAGAGCATACAAATCAAAGCACAAGCGGAAGCTATCATGTCTGAGTACAGACATCTATAAATGAAAAAGGCTGAGAAGCCTGACTATCTACCAGATCCTGCCGAGGGCACAAGATCGTAGCTGAGGTAACAAGCTAAACGTCGAAGTCCACGCGAAACTACTAGCGAGACCGAAGTCTCTCTGCAAAAACATAAATAGGCAAACGTGAGTACAAATGTACCCAGCAAGACTTACATCAGAACTATCTACATATGCATCATTATCAACAAAGGGGATGGTGGGGTTTAACTGCAGCAAGCCAGCTTTGACTCGGTGGCTATCCTGAACTACGACTGCAAGTAACTCTTTTGAGGTGGCGCACACGAGTCCACATATTCACCATATCAATACACCACTATGGATCCGCTCCCGTCTCCCTACGAGAACGCCATCCATAGCACTCACGCTTATCTTGCGTATTTTAGAGTATCCACTTTCACTTGTCTATGAACTGATATAAGCAACCCAGAAGTCCTTTTCCGCGGACACGGCTATTCGAATAGATGATGTTAACCCTGCAGGGGTGTACTTCTTCATACATGTTTCCACCACTTACGCCGTCTGCACACGACATGTGCTCGGCAGACTTCAAGCGAAAGCCGACGTGGGTGTAGACCACGACCTACCTAAACACTCAAGTCTCTAGTCCAGGTTTATCGCCTATTCGGGTTCCATCCATGAGGAGATCCGGCCGGAGTTTCGCTCACAGCCCCAAACGATGTGAACAGGGTTCCGTGACACCAAACGGGCGCCCGGTTTACCCGGCCACGTGCCTACCGCATCACAGCCCACCCCTACGGTCAGCGCTGTCCACGGCCTCCAGCATACTACAAACACCAGAAACTACTTGCAACTCCTGGACAGAGGACAAGGGTGATAAGAAGCCGAGAGGGTCCATTGGTTTCAGGGCCCAATGCGTGGTAGTAGCTGAATCATGGATCACAAACACAGAACTCAGTTCCTGAGGATGGCTGCAATGAGACAACCCACCATGTACTCCTACATGGCCTCTCACCGCTACCTTTACCAAATCGTGTTCACACACTTAGCTCACACACAGTAGGACATGTTCACACACCTCTGATTCATCCCCGATGAATCAGACCTGACTCAACTCTAAGCAGTAGCAGGCATGACAAACAAGCATGAATGAGTAGGCACAACAGGGCTCAAACAACTCCTACTCATGCTAGTGGGTTTCATCTATTTACTGTGGCAATGACAGGTCATGCAAAGGATAAAGGGGTTCAGCTACCGCAGCAAGTAACAGATGAATCGTTGTTGTCCTAATGCAGTAAAAGAGAGCAGGAGCGAGAGAGTGGGATTGTATCGGAATGAACAAGGGGGTTTTGCTTGCCTGGCACTTCTGAAGATAGCATTGAGTCTTCATCAGTGTCAACGATCGCATCATCGGTATCACGTCTATCGAGAGGGGACAAATACCGGCAACACAGAAGGGAACACAATCAATGCAATGCACAATATGATGCATGATCATGACATGGCAAAATGAATGTGTTTTGGGCTAATGCAACTAGCAACAGATTAAATGAAGTTGGTTTGAATACAAGATTCAAATTCAAACTCCATATGTGATTATTCAAATGCCATTTAATTGATTTGTGCTAAACAGCACCTATAAGTTGTTCTAACATGCATGAAAATGGTACAGATGGATTCCTTGAATTTTTCTGATAATTTTTCATATATAATTTATTTAATTTGGAGTTACGGTTAATTTTCTATGATTTATAGAAGTTTTAGCTATTTTCTGAAATTATTAAATCATTTAAGATTTATTTAAATTCCAGAAAGGAATTATTGCGTCATCATGACCTCATAGTGACGTCAGCAGGTCAACGGGCGCCGTCCAGGTCAAACTGACCTGTGGGACCCATATGTCAGCGTCACAGGTTAAACAGGGGGGGTTTAGTTTAGTTTAATTAAAGATTAGGGCACTAGGGCCCACATGTCAGTGTCAGCAGGGGGGTAATTAAATTAAAATAAACTAAACTAATTAACAGGGGGGCTGGCCCCACCTGTCATCGACCCAGGGGGGGTCAAACCCCTGGTCAGCAGGGCCTAACCTGCCGGCGGCTTGACGCCGGCGAGGCCGAGACGGCGGAGGCCTTCGGATTTCTTGCTCCGGCGGCCAAACGGGCGGATGAGGGCGTCTACGTGGAGCTGGGACTCGCCCGCATCCATCTGTGCAAACGGCAGGGGCTGAGGTGGCCCGAGCTCACCGGAGGCAAGCTCGCGGCGGTGGCCGGAGTTCGGGCGAGGTCGGGGTTGGCGTTAGGGGGCACGGGAGGGGAAGCTGGTGTGTGAGTTAGGTTCCTGGTGAGGTGTGGAGCACGTTGCCGTGCTCGGTAGCTAGCTCCGGTGGCTCTGGCCTTGTCCGCGTCATCGCCGGCGGTGAGGAGCTCACGGCCCCGGTGAAAAGGGCGGCTAGCGTGCGGGAACGAGCGCGGGGAGGAGGGGAAATGGAAGAGGAGCTCACAGCGGATCCGGTAGAGGCAACGGCGAGGCCGGGGAGGGGCTGGAGCTCGCGAATCCTCGGAAGTTCGCCGGCGGCCGAAGGTTGGGGACGAGCTCCGGGAAGACGCTACAGGGCTCCCGCGGTCGAATGGGTTGGTGTAGAAGACGCAGAAGGCGATGGCGGTTCCTCTGAACTCATCGGAGAGGCACGGGGTGGACGGTGGCCGCGGTGATGCTCGTCGGCGGCGACGGGTGTGTTCGGTGGCTGCGCGCGAGAGAGCCAGAGGAAGAGAGGAGCTCGGGGAGAGAGTGAGAGGCCTGGGGGGGTGCGTGGCGTCGCGGACGGGGTCCAGGGCGACGAGAGGAAGCAGGAGGTGGCCAGGGGGAAGCAGGAGGTGGCCGAGGCCTCTCGGGCGCGCGCCACGCCTCGCCTCTGTTCGTCCTCCTGGCAAAGGAGGAAGATGACAAGGGGGGGGGAAGGAGGTGGGCTGGGCCGGCCAGATGGGCTGGCCAGCTGGGCCGGCTACAGGTAAGTGGCCCAGGTAGGCTTCTGTTCTTTTTATTTTTTTCTTCTGTTTTGTTTTATTTAATTTATTTTGCCACTGTTTTGAATTTAAAATAATTCAAACAATGCCAAAAACTCCTCTGAATATTTTATATTGCTAAATGGACTTTTCCAAAAGCTTATAAAATATATCAGGGGTATTTGAAATTATATTCTAATTATATGAATATAATTCAAATTCAAATAGCTAATGGATTAAATCCAAAGTCCCAAAAATAATTCCTTAAAAATGTTCAATATTTTGGTTGGGACCAGAACCCTTACCAAAAATTATCAAACATTTAAGAAGAGAATTTTGGAGCAATGAATGAGATTTCTAGGGTTTTTGCCCCTCTTTTATTTAAGTTTTTGAGGCTTCCAAAATTCCCTCAGTTCAAATTTTCAGAATTTAAACATGATGCACACATGAGCTAGCCTAGAGCACTACCAGCAGCTAGGGATGTGACACACGGTTAAAAAATTATATGAACCTTTGCATATTTCAGTGCGGTCCGAACTGTTTTTAATCTCAAAATTTCGAGTCACATTCAAACTGATTTTTTAAAATAAATGTGTATCAATATAAAATCCAACAAGTTGTCCATGCATAAAAATCAATGCAATTTAAAATCTCGAAATGAAAAAAAAGAAATTTGAAACTAATTGCCGGTTTGATGTGTTTTAAAAATGTACAACCCATTTCTCATTACTAATAGGCCATTTTCTTGGCCAGCGAAATGAAGCTCTCCTCGTCTTGAAAGATTTACAGCCCAACAGGCCTGACAAAGCGACTTACTTGAAAAATCACAAAAAAACTGGGCTAGCCTTTTTCGGAAAGAAAAAAAACTACTGGGCTGGTCTGTGGTAAACATAAAAGAAAATACTGTCTAGACAGGCCAGACTACCCCACATAGCCCAGTTGACGCCCTACTTCTGTCTCAAAAACAAATTAGATAAATGCCACTCCAATTATGGCGATTCATAAAAATGCCACTGCAATTTTTGAGCTTTGAAAAATGCCACTACAATTTTTGCAAACTTTGAAAAGCGCCAATGCAATTTGCAAACTTTGAAAAACACCACTCCAGACTTCGAAAAATGCCACTGGAAATGGCATGAAATGACATTTTTCAAAGTTCAGAAATTGCAGTGGTATTTCTCGGAATCACCAGATTTGGAGTGGCATTTATCAAATTAACCTCAAACAAAAATAACTGGGCGAGCTGCTAGGTCCCTGGTGTCAGCCGCTCGTTGTGCAATTCTCTCGTTTATTGACTACGTTGATAATGGCATGGGACCCAGATGTCAGAAATCCATTAGAATTGGCTATTTTTTATTGGCTTGAAATAAGGAGGCACTTGCTTGCGTACTGCCATGACCTTGGTGGGTCCCTACTGTCATCCTCTCCACGTACAATCATCTCCTGATATTGTAAGCGTCAACTTGGTAGGCCCACAAGTCAGCCTCTAAACCCGTGGAGGAGAAATACAACCTATTTAAAAAAATAACAACCCATTCCATACGTTCAAACGGAAAAGTTCAACATTGAGAGCAAAGTAACAGGTCTGATCCAGATATAGAGTAATGAACTTCCACGTTGACAACCATCATAGCCAAGTTAACTATCTACTCCCACTAATACTCTAGTAGTGTACAAGTACTAACTTACTCTTAGCTAACTAGACGATGCCGGCCGCCATCTGCGGTACATGCTAAACGCCGGCATCGACGTCCTTCGCCTCGCCTCGGACTTGCGAGGTGCGATAGGGCGCGTTGCTCGCGCGTGTTGGCCCTTTCCATGCCGGCGTGGTCAACTGAAGCTTCGCCTTCTAAGCGAGAAACCCACCTGATGAGCTGGTAGTAAAATTCGGCGCCGTGAACGCGTGTGTGGCCGACAGCCTCCAGGGTTATTTGCTGGGCGCCGGCCTCCAAGTAGTCGGCCGAGTTGCGGGCGCTTTGCTCGCGACTCAAAGTGTCGGTGCGCTTCTGCTCCATGTCGCATTGGCAGCGCAAATCAGCGATATGGTGCTCCTCTGCCGGGTGGTCGCGCTCCAACAACTCCTCATACTCCGCATTGCCATCTAAAGACCGATAGAATGCCTCCTCCCTCCATCTACCTTCCAGTGAAAAACCGAACACTAGTTCCGGCGGTGACCGCCTCCGGCGTCGCCTATCACGGACGGGCGGGGGCATGGCGGACGTGGCGAGAGCGAGGATAAGTGGCAAGAAACGTTGGGCCGGTGGGGGCTTATGAGGATAGGGCGAGTTGGGTGATGGTCCCACTGGAGAAGGCCGGGAAACAGTAATTATAGGCGGAAGGTAGGCTAACCAGCGTGTCATGGGAAATGCAACAGTCATCGCGATCATCGGAATTCAATGCATAAGCAGGCATGGCTTACTGCGCTAGCTTGCCGTGGAAAACTAGAAAAATTGAAATTATGACTGTGCCGTCTCGTCCCGTCAGTGGTGCATCCCGTCCGTGCCAGGTCGCACGCCGGCATGACGGTCGAACGAGTGCACTCGAATCATCCATATGAGCTACTCCCTCCTTGTCAAAAATGATTCCACCACTCATCATGTACCTTGGTTGGTGAGATTTTTGAATTAAGCCGTGCAAACCGGAAAGGAGGTAGTACATGCCGGATCCGCTATGTATTCATGTAGGATCGAGTAGGTCATTTTTTGAATTGAGCCCTACAAACCGGATAGGAGGTAGTACGTGCGTGATCCGCTATTTATCTGTGTAGGATCGAGTAGGTTGGATAGTGTACGTGTAGGATCGAGTAGGTCGGATGGTGTACGTGTACGATCACATTAGCTGATGAACGTTCGCTGGGAGATAATGCATTTGCGAACATTTTTGCTGGCAGTTTCTTCAGATTGCACAACATTTTCTTCAGAGCAGCTTGTCAGTTTCTTCGGAGGTAGGCATTTTTATTCAAAAAACTGCCAGTTCGGATCTTGTGTCGCAACTAAAACTGCCAGGAGCGCATTAGTAGGCTAGCTAGTGACCGATCAGTAACTTGTAAACACTAAGCGAACAGAAATAAGGAACTGTTAGTAACTTGCAAACATTGAGAACACAGAAATAAGGATCATGTTGTGCACAGCAGTAAGAGCCGATCCATTTGAAATGTTCACACGGGACTCACAGGCCTGGCATTGTAATATGTTCACATTAGTAGCCCAAATTCAAAACCAACTAGTACGATTCCCATACATAAGATCAACATGTTAATGCATCTCAATGATTCACAGATCATATACAAATATGTAGCTCCAAAAGCAAAGATCTAGAAAAAACATCTGTTGTTCCTACTAACATGGATGCTTCTCTTGGCCAACATTCAGTACAGAGTGAAAGACAAATTTTTTTGTGAAGTCTATAATTCCTCTTGCAAATGTAAGTGGTTTCACCAACAGCTGGAACCATGAGAATGAACCACACATGATGGAGGAACATCCACTGCAATATGATTTGGTCTTCTCTCGATCACACGGGGAGACTATTTTCGGAATACAAACTTTAACTTAGGCAAAATGATGCCCATTGTATAATCAAACCAAAGCAATGAAGCACCTAGTGTTGTCCAATAAATATTACAATACTACTTTTCTGCAGTCCATGAAGTGACTATCCAATCTTTCTGTGTCTATTTTCAGATGGCACTACATGCAGTGACTATACTATTCTCTTGTGCAGTTCAACCAAAATTGCGGTCACTTTATTTGTTTGCCAAATAGCAATGGGCAGACATCTCTGTCTGCACAAATATCAAGCAGCTAGTAAACATATACCCCACCTTGTATTTTTGGTTTAAACACGTCTCTTCCGCTTAGCATCTGTCATGTTTTGCACTGGACAATTTGATACAGTCATGTTTTGCCCTGGACAATTTCATACTGAATTGATTTGCTGGTTCAGAGCAGAAATATAGCGCCTATTCTTCATCAAACCGACGATATCCATGTTCGTAGTGATGGAAGAGGTGAAATCGATACAACCGAAATTGAGCATCCAATCATTGAATCCTGTCCTGCACCTCCAATGTAGGTCCACCCTGCCAATAAATTCACATGCAAACCGCTAGTATTACTATCTAATGATAGTACAATGAGAGTAGCATTATAGTAGCAAACCATGTACCTTCGTAATGAACAGCTCATAGTGCCACCAATTGGATAGAAAGGTTTGGAAGAAAACATGCTCCTAATGTTGAACCATTTGGACTTTTTGTGCAGTTCCACTAAAATCAAGCATCCCTATTTGCATAGATATTAAAAGTGTTATTACTATAAAAGTGGCACTAGTTGAAGCATAGACTCACAAATATAAGCATTCCAATTTCATAACAGGAAAAGTTAGCAAGACTGTTTCTAACCACCTATTTAAAGAAATAAATAAGGCAACAACAGCTGATGTCAGGAAGGCATACATAGTTTTTTCTGAAAAATTGAGCCATTCCTCACCTTTCCTCTTATTTTAAGCATAAATTGTGCAGTTTAACTAAACTAAAATGCCATCACCGCCTTGACAATTCAGTGACATCGTACAAAAGGAAATGACTTAACATTACATCATGATGTCAGGTATGTAGTCGACAGGCATCAGAGACAAACATACATACCTCCTCCGATAACATAATGAACATTGATTTTAACAAAGGTGTGACTAGTTTTACCGGGATAATTTGAGTGAACTCTACACCCTATGTTCCTTAATATAAGACGTTTTCGCAGTTCAATTTAAAGTACCCAAACGTCTAGTATTTAGAAAAACAGGTAGTAGTTTTCTTGAGCACATATCTGGGAAAGCTTGCCACACTTTATATATGTCCATACGCTAATGCAACACCATTCGAATAGTACAAATATACACTAATTCAGTGGCTAGTTCAATAGTAGAGTAGTTATTTTATTACAGGGTACAGTACAATGGTTTTACTGAACATATTTCCATAAGCTCTAGCACTGGAAGATTTCTATAAGAATTAACAATACAAAATGTAAAGGTAACAAGTTTCAGCATTGGTATACTAGCTGTATAAGAGCATTAAACCAAATACAAAAGTCTGAAGGTAACTAGCATTATTGACTAATGACAGTATAAAAAATTGCAAACCATGTACCTTCAAGGTAAATATCATTTTGAACTCGAGGGGACATAAAAATTGCTATTCCAACCTTGGTAATCGGTCAAACACAAAAACTTGATCGAACAAATCAAGAGAACAACCGGAGGAGGAGGTGCCCACTCTTGACCTTTCCTCTTGACACTGTACAAAAAAATTGACTTATCTCATGAAAGTGAGGTATGTAATCTATAAGCATTAACAGTGCATAAATTTGAAGGTAGTAACAAGATTCATCATTGGTATATTGGCTATGCAACATCATTAGTATGCTTAGCTAAAAAATCTTTAATACATCCACAATCAACAGCTAACCCTGAAATAATCTAGTGACATTAAATGGCATTGCTTAAATTTATCGGTGGCATTAGACTGAATGCGGCATTAGTTAAATGTGGCATCACTTGCAGTAGCATTGCTTGACTTGACTGCTGACGTTATACTAACAACAAAAAAGTGGCGATAAGAGCATGGGAGGCCCATTCAGACAGTGGGCACACCAGTACGAAGTAACTCCATGGACGCATAGAGTTGTGAGGGAGGTATGGTTGCCCAGAGCAACAAATATCCAGGCAGCATATGTGGCACTACAAAAAAATACACTTCCGTGATGATACGTGTTTGTCACAGTAGGTCGCGTTTTTTGTCATGCATGTACATCCATGACAATTTTATGACAGAATCAAGATAGTCATGCATGTGCTGTTGTAGAAGTGTTCCATGACATTACCAAAATTATCATCACGGAAGTGTCCACTTCCATCACGATAAATCGTGCTTCATAGAAGTGCTTTCGTCAAGGGTGACCGACACGTGGCATCCACCGTAATGGAACACCGTTAAGCTATCGGGTCGGGTTTTGAATCCGATAACCCGTTAACAGCCCCGACCAATGGGGATTTTCCACGTGTAAAATCATCATTGGTTGGAGGAAACACGTGTCGGCTCACCGTTGGGACAGATGTCATCCGCTCATTGGACCGAAGGCGCCTATGATACGGTGACACGTGGCACGGCCCAACAGAGGCCTATTCCTGTGAAAAGGCCGGCCCGTTTGACTTTGTCAAAAGGTGGCGGGCCGGCCCACGAAAGGCCTGTTAACGGTCTGTTCGCATATAGCCCATTTACAACCCGCTAACCTCGGGCCCGTTACGCCCTATCCGAATTAGGTCCAGTAGCATCATCTGGGCCGTCCAATATGATTCAGCCCATTTTAACTTCCGGCCCATGTGTGGCCCATGACTTCTTTCGGCCCATATGAGGACCTTTGTAACCTTGGCCCATTAACGACCCGTGGTGAAACTGGCCCGTAATGAACAGTGTATCACTTTATACCCATTAACGACCCGTTATTCCATTGGCCCGTTTCCAGCCCAAGTTTTCTTTCAGCCTTCTCAGGGCCCATTGATTCTTGGGCCCATTTGCAGCATTCTGGTACATACGGCCCATTACTGTCATTTTCTGCTTGTGGGCCAAATTCAGCTCGTCGTTACAGTCGGCCCGTTTGCGGACCGTTAATACGCTGGGCCGTTTTCATGTAAAAAAACCGTTGGGCTGTTTTCATAGAGTTATCAAATACGGCCTATTAACGGCCCGTTATGGTCCACGAATAGTACAGCCCATGATTGGCCCCGTAGAAGGCCCATGGATCCTACAACCCGTATGAGGCCCATGGATAGTACGACCCGTAGAAGGGCCATGGATCGTACGGCCCGTAGAAGGCCCATGGACCCTACGGCTCGTAGAAGGCCCATGGACCCTAAGGCCCGTATAGAAGGCCGATGGATCCTACGGCCCGTATAGAAGGCCAATGGATCCTACGGCCGAACGAAGGCCCATGGATCATACGTCCTACAGGAGGCCCATGGTTACAACAGTCCGTGTGTTGCCATGATTATTTTGGCCTAGTTACCAAAAATAGGCTATTGTGGCCACTAGAAAAAAAACAGAAAAAGAACTGCAGTGACTACAAGCAAACAACTAAACAAGACAATAAGGAAATAAATAAGCAAGCAATTAATGCTAGCCTATTACCGCTATTACACATATTACATCCACTGGGCATCAAAGTTCGCCAGCAGTGCAAATATAGGGAACAAAGCAGCACATTACATACACTGGCCGTCAAAATTGGCCACCAGTGCAAATAAACGCGGCAGCAAAATAAGAGCATAACTGAAACAACTTCAGAAGAGCTCAAGAAACATTATCCTGGGTATCCACCATGCTGGCAATAAGCTTAGCAAGCTGACTAGCTTTGTCATGTTTGGCGCTAAAATCCTCCAACACTTGCTGTTGCACCAGAAAGTATGCATCTGAATGCTCCAGGGACTTCCACAGTCCTTCCGCTTCTTGTCGCAGCACATCTGATCAATGTCTTCCAGCTTGTAGTTGAGACTCAAGAAACCGAACTGATTCAGACAGTGAGTTTGAATAGCTTGTGCAAGCGGTAGTGGCCAATAACTCGAACACTAAACCAAGACAGGACTTTGGGGTTATCTTGCTGTTTTCAAGATAGTCTTCCTTAGTTGTTTTATCATCTTTGTTGGAGACCAACAAGGATGTGTCACTATCCTGAACCTTATCTGCATTACTTCCTTTACCATTGCTTAATAAGGCACTCTTCCCCAATATTCTGTCAGCATTCTAAAAGAAGAAACAAGCAGACACATAACAAGTTTAGCATGTACTAGTATATGAAACTCGTTTCGGTGAACCAGTTCATTAGTAAGGTGGACATGATTAAACTACCAAGTCTTCAATTGCCAAGTACTAGTACATAATAAAAGCATCAAACAAACATATATCTATGTCCTATGGTCACTGCATTGTCTTGCCAAATCAAAATAGAGACACGGTTCAAATAATATCAGTTCAAGACAAAGCAGCAGTGAAAGAATACAAAGCATGGGAAACTACACGGCACAACAAGATTTCAGATGGGTACCACGGGTCAACATGTACAACAACACTATTGGCTCTGTTGTGATGCTAGTAATGTGCATGATATGAAAGTCAACTGTATACACAATTGAAATTGAAATCAACAGAGCTATTGATAAGAGCAAACCTGTTAAAGAAACATGCATGAACATACCTGATGTGCCATTGGAGTTTCGATTGGATCCATCAATTTAAAAATAAGTTTTTATGAGTAAATACAGTGATACGAGAGCAAAGCAATCATAGTTAAAAAAGGCGCGCCTATGCGAGCGCTTGAGCGCGCCTAGGATCTAGGCGTTGGCAAATGCATTGTGCATAACTACGCTTAATCTGTGCATAACTGCGCATAAGCATGCGCTTTGGTCAGTAAAGCGCAAGGCAGTGGCAAAACGCACAATTAACGCCTAGCGCTTTTTTGAACTATGATAGCAATGGAATCTTAAATTAGAACATTTGTTCTTCAGGGTTAGGCACTTGTTCTACATGAACAGAGTACAGTAAGACGCAAGAATATAATACTTAAAAATAGAAAATGAGCTCATAGACCTTACCACATTCTTGGTTCGGGACCAGTACAGAACAAGGCATTCCCAGTCATCGTCCAGTAAATGTGTCTCAGGAGAATGTAAGGGAATTTGATGAGTTTCTTTGCCAGTGAAGTACGTTTTCTTCAGATAATTCCGATACTGCCACCAAGCATTCTTGAAGATAGCAGAGGTATTAGCATAGGTTACCTCATCCTGAGTTTCCAAATCGGTCCTTCTCTATAGAGAAAAATGGGAAAATCTGCTGTATTATAACCATCATGGAGGTAAGATGTATGGGACGGAGCAAAGTAATTTCCATGAATAACATTACTTACACATAACTCTTGGACAAACACCTGCAACTGGCATTTTCCTTCATCTTCAGTATAATATTTCCAAGATGGAAAGATATGCACATACGATTTAACAACATCAAATGCGATAGGTTCTAAACTACGACTAGCTAGTTGTGCTTCCTCCACAGGAATAGGCGTACTAACTGGTGGAGTTGGGGTTCACCGTGATAGTACTGGCCCTTTGGGCACTGGAGCTGCCTTACTAACTGCTCTTGTTTGGAAGCTCTATGGTGGAGATGGTGTTGTGTCAACAGGAACTGGGTTACTATTGGCTGGGGTTGGGGTTAGATTGGGTGAAGCTGGTTCTCTGTCCATCACAGTACGGGTACAATCCGCGAGAGTTTGGGTTATGTGTGGTAGGGCTGGTTCTTGTGCATGTACAACCGGGGTGCTATCTCCACCAAGAGGTAGCACAGTTTTATTTTAAGACCGTGTTTTTAGTCCGCTAGATACTGGCATCACCCGCTCCAATTCAAATGGTTGATAAACAGGAAACAAAGTTGAATGTACAAACATTGTATGGGAGACAGATGCAATAGATAGTGTGGAAAAAAGAGGGCATGAAATAGTTGACATGTATATTGTTTAACTAAAACGGAGAGCATGACATAGTTTCACATATATGATGTCTATCTAAACTGGATAGCATAGCATAACATAATTCAAAGATATGATGAATAACTAAACAGGATCGCATGACGTAATTCACCTACATGTTATCTAAGTAATTAGGATCGCATCATTTAATTCACATATGTGATTTATATGCTAAACAGAGGGCATTCGATATGCTGTCTGAACTAAGAACATGGTGTTGAATATTGTGTATATGATGTCTAAACTATGCAATGCAAGACACCGTATGCATGATATGAGCAGTATAACCATGCCAAGTTAGAGCATACACCTCAGTGGGGGAATAGGACTGGTCATCTGTCTCTGAATCAATCTCTGAGGAGCTACCGGGACCCAACAAGAGATCTGCTTCGACAGGTAGCATTGTCTACTCTGAATGCCTTGTTTTCGCTCCAGATTTTTCCATCTCCCACCCAAATGGACGATTCACAGGAAGAGTAGGTTAATGTACAAACATTGTCGACAAATGGAAATGTAATGAAGAAAAGGATGGGAAAGATATCATTCAAATATATGATGCCTGGTTGAACAGGATGGCATTGCACATTTCACATATGTTATGGCTGGCTAAAAGACATGAGACTACATAATTCCCATATATGATATAGAAACTAAACAGTTGGCATTACAGAACATGTCTAAACTAAGCAGATGACATATATGATGTCAAAATTAGGCACTACAAGGCAACATATGCATGATATGACTAGCATCATCATGCCAAGGTAGATCAAACACCTTGGGGGGGTAAATAGGAGTGGTCAGCGGCGTCTGAATCCGCCTCAGAACAGATATCTTCCTCTGGATTACAATCTGGAGAGGGGTGGGGAGGGTTTGCCATTGAACCCACCATGGAGCGATGTCTGCATGACATTGTATTGTCGCGCAAAACTCTTCTCTTTTTCTCTACATGTTCAGCATGACTGTGTACAATATCTGACATGCATACAAAAATAAATATGGTGAGATTATGTAAGGAGAGCATGCAGAAATTTAGAGTGATGGTAACAACCAGTGGATCGACATTTTTCTGTTGAACCAAAATAGCCCTAATGGATCGATCTGAATGTATAGTAATAAGTGATGCAACAAGTGTACAACCTCTTTGCCGTAGCCGTGTCGACCTCAGCATCATTGGGTTGGTCGCTGAAGCAGTTGAGGCAGAGGTGGCTGTCGGAGGTGTGGAGGAAGATCTGAGGAATCTATAGACGGCGTCGAGGGCACTGCTCTATTGTGATGGATCGTTTTGTCGTTGGAGCAGCTCCGGTGAGCTGAAGCAGCACAAGACATACATCGTTAATCTCAACTGGGATTCTAATAGCATCTCCAGTTGATGATGTAAAATGGATGTAAAATTAGCATCACCAAAACCACCTGACTACAACAGATGAGGTAAAAACTGCTGACTCTGAACTTAACTGTCGAAACTGAAATTTACTGTGGAATCTGAATGCTACTATCAAAACTGAATGACATGGTAGCAGAGAGGCACTTGACATGTAGTTTAGGGAGGGCCTGTAGTTCATATTCAACCTGCACCCCCCTGAGCCGCCAGCCACCACCGGCCAAACCGCCGGCCCCAGCGCCGCTTCGCCGCCCCGAAACAACTCGCCACCGCCGCCCCGGCCAGCCCTCTAGGCCCCCCGCCACCCACCCTGAACCCTAAGATAGATAGTGGGGTACCTCTCCGGCGAGCCCCCGTCCCCGCTGCGGGTGGTTCTTCCTTAACTCCGACGAGCCCCCCCCCCAACCCCTGAAAATTGACTGACCCAAAAGTCAATTCAGTCGACTGAAGTGTGGCTTAATTGAATCAGAGCAGTGACACGAGCGAGGGGGAGAGCAGCAGCAGCAGCTGGGCGAGCGAGAGATCGAGTGAGAGCCGGAGCAGCAGCAGCAGCAGCACGAGCGAGCGAGCAAGAGCCGAAGCAGCAGCAGCAGATCCGGCTGGTATGGACGCCACCACCGAAGGGGCCTCGCACTGGGAGAGAGCCGCCATGGAGATGTCGCCCGCGGCGCCGGCTTCAAGGTAGCCGCTCCATGAGGGTGCGGGATGGAGCACCGTCGGTGCCGGGAGGTCGAGTTAAGGAGAAGGTGCGATGCGATGAGTGTACAACCTCTTTGGTGGCGCCGAGTAGGCCTCGGCTTCGTCCGAGGAGTCGGTGAGGATGTTGCGGTTCCGGTGGAGTAGGTTAAGGCAGCGCTGTGGGGATGGAGCAGCCGCGATAGACGAGGCTATCGTCGGAGCAGCTCCTTGGAGGTGGAGGACGGGGCGGCTGAACCGGCGGGACGGCGAGATGGACGACGGATCCTCATCCGGGGAGGTGGACGAGGGAAGTTGAGCTGTTGTGGTGGACGACATCGTCGGGGAAGAGGCTCCGGCTGGGCAGCGGTGATTTGGCGAACGGAGGAGGGTGGGGTTTCGCGGCTGGAGCGGAGAGGTTATGGCGGCCTGGATTTTGAATGGCGAAAAGGGGGCGATGGGAGTGGGTGAAGCATGACTTAGGGACGCGCTTGTCCAAAATGTAGGGTGTGTTACAAGAGTACCCCCCACCGATTTGAACTAGCGGCCCTTTCGGCTCAGGGTTAGAGGGGGGATTTTGCGTTTCGGGATTTGGTAGCTGGAGGGAGTTTTCACGCGCGTTGTAATTTCGGGATGGCAAGGCGCGGGTTGTGAAGGCGCCAGTTTTGGGAGCACGATCTCTAAATTTTTAGGATATAACAAGACGCGGGTTGAATTTTAGGGACAAGCCTAACATGTAGTAATATTGTACTTGTACGTACCAAATCAATTCGCACTTCCCTCAACCAAAAAGAAAACGGAAAAAATAAAACTATTCACCCCACACAAAGAGAGAGCCTTGCCCCGTTTTACTATACAAATGCTATTCAAAGCTACTCCCTCCTTCCATCTATATTGGGACTAATTCATTTTTCAATGCTAACTTTGACCAAATATTAGAGCAATGATACTCATTTGACATGCAACTTACACAAAGCACACCGTTAAATTCATCTGTGAAAGGTTCTTTCAATGATATAATTTTCACATTGTGCATGTCATGTACTATTAATCTTGTTAATAGTGAAAGGCGGTCTTAAAAATCTCATTACGCCCTATATAGATGGAAGGAGGGAGTATGAATCCATGTTATGTCCGATTAAATTTTTTCGCTTGCTGTATAATGCATGTAACCTACTCATACCAACATTTTAGTACATTCCAAATGTCTATACTACCGCTGCAATTCAAACTAAATTTGAATTCGTTTCTCTATTTCAATAAGAATCTACAATCATGATTGTTGCCAACTTCAACCATCATAGTTTCCTTGCTATCCGTCAGATATAAATCGGATGGCCTATAATGCAGGATGGCAGGCACACCATCATCAACAACTCTGTTTTTTATAAGAGTAGAGATAAAACATATTAAATGTAGTATAACATGTTCATAACCACACCATGTGTATCACCGTTATATATATTCACACATGCGTCGGTTTAAAACACTATGATAAATTCTTCAAATATCCGAATTAGCTTTTTATAATGAAGTATATATGATCTCTATTTGTCTTTTACACCCATACAACTCTCTTATCTTTGTAGCTAGCGCTAACTTTCTCTTGTGCATGCACACACCCGCATCCTCTCACCCTCCCTCAGCATTCTCTAGCTCCATCGCGCAAATTCATCTTTTCACTTTAGGTTGTTCACCCATGGTGTGTGTAGGCCCCCCAGCTCCTTCTTTACGGCACACATCGATCGATATGCCTCTCTAGCCAGGTGTGCCTAGCACAAACACAAGCTTCGCCTCTTATCTTGTCACCGTCCATGCCTCACTCCCACCACTCTTTTCATCCTTCTCGTACTCGCACACTACTCCCCCCTCGATATAGTATGCCTCTTGTACCACCTCCTACATGCATCCCTCTCTCTCTACCCTTCTCCTCGTGCCTCATTTGGTTCTAACACACACATGCATGTATACCGATCGATCTCCCAACATATACCTAGATCGACTTTAACTACCCCCCATCGATCGACATACCTCACAAGTTATGTCTCCCCTTTCTCTAACAAAGGACGATTGATCTTCCTATGTAGTTACGTATGCTTACCACAACCACATCGTCCCCCTCATCATTCGTGCATGCCTCCTGACCCGTCTCTCACACGCACATGCACAGACAACAAGCAGCCATCTCCTCTCTTATTGATATTGCAGGTGTGCCCTCCGTTTGTCTAGCAAGCCTATCCCACCATTTGTTCGAAGCAACTCCACTACCACCCCCTCCAACACTCTAGCTCTGTCTCTCTCCCAACCTTATTCCTCTCCTGCACATATGGATGGATGCCGATCGATCTCCCTTAATACATGAGGTAGATCGATCTCCTTAATACATGAGGTAGGCCTCTCTCCTCCTCCACACATATACTGGCCATTGTACATCTACAGTTAATTGGGCCTCCCTCTTCCCCCACCACACACCGATAGTCGAGCGCTGCAGGTAGGTATCCATGCCACAGAGACAAACTGCACATGTCCCCTCTGACGTTCCAGTAGGCCAGCCACTCTATATCTTTGACGTGGGCGCACACAAATTCGATGGCACTCTTTATCAATCGGGCGCGCGCACACACACACATCATCCCTCTCCTTGATTCTATGGACAACTCAAGCCGATGATACCTCCACTCTCTTCTCGTGGATCGCCCCCTCTATATATATGTTATATCCAGGACTGTATTTCACACACATTGCATATGTTACATATTTTGATTGACCCCCCCCCCCAAAAAACTCTCAAGAACCCACACACTATATCTCTCTAGGTTTGTATCTCTCTCACACAACCCCACGTAGGTGATGTACATATACAAGAAGAGAACAGGTGCACCGTGCATGTACTCACGCTTCGTGCCCAGCCACACCCGCGCGGGTACACGGTGGAGCTCATTTCTTTACGAAATGACAGCCCACGTGCTAATTTGAATGCATGTAGCAGTTGTTTACCTAGGGAGGTCGTGTACCATGCGTGCACGAAATAAAGTTCGACTTGACGCGTTGCCGCATTATTTTTTAATAAAGTTATAGCGCTCAATGGCACGTACACAGAACATAAAACGATTTTTATGGAGAAAAAGGTAGTCCGCTCACTATATACAATGGAGCCTGCCTGCCTGGTTTGTCGCTCTTCAGAGTATCTCACACAAGGCTGCGGTGGCCTCTCTCTCTCTCTCACCGTTGGTCACTGATCCGGCCGCATCCCGTCCGCCGGGGGAAAGGGAGTGCGGTGGCCTATGTCTCTCTCACTGTTGGTCACTGATCCGGCCGCATCCCGTCTGCCGGGGGAAAGGGAGGAAGTGCATCGTTTCTCCGTTCGACGGCGCCGAGGCAGCACGTCCCGATCTGCGGTACACGCCGTTCTCTCTGAACAAGCTCCGGCGTGGCAGGGCCTACGCCACCTGCTCGCAGATTCCGCCCACTGCCGCTCACCTAGTTACATCCTGACGACCTCTAGGTATCCCCTCCGGCCTTGCTCCACTGCCCGTCTTCCCACGTCGCTGCATGTGGATCTTCCATAGTTCTTTGCCCAAAACGTAGCTCGTCCGGCGTACTTTCCATATTGCATTCTCGTCCTCACACCGTTTTATACAAACACAACCGTGTTGTTATCTTCCCTTAGGACAAGGAATATGCTTCTTTTTTGTCGTCGCATGTGTCATCAACTGTTATTGGCTAGTAATTGTTTCCTTTCTACCTATTTTTTTGCAAACAGGGCTATCCATTTCACCTCGTTGCTATTGCGACCTTTTGGTGAACTGCACAAATCACTTTTTTCTTAAGAGTGTTTTGTGCAGTTGTACTAAAATGTCGCAAGGGCAACGTCTCTACATTTTAGTGCGACTGCACAAAGAGAGATTGGTTTTGCTCTATCCTCCTCATCCAACTCCGAGCCTAATCTTCTCCAACTAGTTAGTCTTAAGAGAGACTGCAAAAGTGGCCGGCTTCTATTTATGTGTTTATTGTTTCATCAGCAGTCCTCTATTATCTTAAGCACACTTAATATCTTTGGAACAGGGACACTCAGCTCTATTTTAGTGAAACTGCACAAAATGATCGGAATGTTGCATGCTCCAGACAGCTACTTTCTTTCCCAACATGCCTTGTTGATTTAGACAGAGCTGGGGGGATGTTGCTGCCAATGAAAGCATGGATCAATTTTAATTTAACACCTTCTCACAACTCTGTCTTCAGTTGTGATGTAATTATTAGCTCTGATCTGCTAATAATTGACATGCATTAGCAAGGAAGTTAGTTTTTTATTCTTTTCCGAAAGAGCATCGATGGCAAGACACGCGAAACAAAAGTTGAAAGCTCACACCACTGTACAATTTCATGTCGCTGGAAAATTATTTGTATAGCACATCAATTATGTAAACAAATGATGGAAGCTTGATAGCATTGCCAGAAGCTTCTTCACCATCCGGGTCCATGTGCCATACACAAAATTATACTCCTTCGTTCCTAAATATTTGTCTTTTTACAAGTTTCAAACGGGCATATTTTAGAGTGTAGATTCACTTATTTTGCTTCGTATGTGTACTCCCTCCGTTCCTAAATATTCTATTCGTCTTTCTAGAGATTTCAACAAGTGACTACATACAGAGCAAAATGAGTGAATCTACACTCTAAAATATGTCTATATACATCCGTATGTGCTAGTCCATTTGAAATCTCTAAGAAGACAAATATTTGAGTAGTCACTCATTGAAATCTCTAGAAAGACAAATACTCCAGAGTATATTTGAGAACCGAGCGGGTAGTGCACAACCGCATGGGAGACTTAGCCCGGTCGTTGCGCCATATTAATAGTGAGTAATGAGCAGTCAAATCATAAGCCCCACCTTTCCCACTGTAAGTTGCTCTGAAGAAGCAACCATCAATACGCTCTTCTTTGAATCCGCTCATACTACTCCATCCGTCACTGTTTATATGGCACGCTTCAGAAAAAAGAAAACAAATTTGCGGGACCAAGGCGACTAGTGATCGGCCTGAAAAATAGCATTGGTAGTTACAGCACGGCGTCTATTACTAGAGGGAATAATGCGTACACACATGCATGCAGTGCTTCGACACCGGGTACACACATGCATGCACTTACTCCACTCCGTAGTAGTTCAGTACATGGAGAGAAAATTGTGGACTTGATTGCGGTTACCACGCCCTAATTAATTGAGCATTAAACCAAATGCGTCTAAAGTCTCTCTGGTGGTGGAAATGCATTGAGAGAAATGCATCATAATGAAGCGCGCCCTGTAAACTGTGACTGAGGGAGGATTAGTATGAAGGTGCAAAACCAAGTACGCGTATGGCCAGTCGGTCAACGCACCTCCTCTTGGCATATCACTAACATGTGGGACAGGAGTGTGAGCAAACTGATCTCAAATGGACGGCAAAGAGCCAACCCGCCATTTCTTGAGAGAGACGAGGAGTGAGAACACACAGACGGGCTCGCATGGAGGCCAAGATATATTCGAGCATGGTTGGTTGATCGATATCATTCATTACATGTTGGGCTGCCATTTTCCGCCCTTCTCCGGAATAAATGTGTACTTATATCAGAGATAAAAAAATAAGAGTACAGATGCTCCACCATGCAGTTCTTGTAGTAGTACTACTCGTACTACTGCGCTTGGCTCTTCGCCTCTTCGTGAAGTCGAACAATGATGGTACTCTGCATGTTGGGTACTACAGTGTATGCCTCTGACAATCTGACACTCAATGGACTGATGCATGTCCACCAAGGGTAGGTGGCATTAGTCAAAAGGCGTAAGCGAGCTTCACCTTGTCCTGCAAGCTTCTCCTCGTTCTGCGAGTTGACGGGACACACCAAAAAGTAGTGCTAGTCCATACTCCCTCCTTTCCGGTTAATATGGATTAATATTTTTGCGGGTAAATGAGAGAGCTTTAGTCATATATAAGCATTCTTAGGACGATCAGCCAAGACACTGGTCACTAGGAAGTGAGGTACCCCGCAAAAAAATAAGTAGGAAGCGAGGTGTTTCATCAAGCCAGCTCTCGGCCACATTCAAAGTGCAGCCTTCTCCTCGTTCGGCAAGTTGACGGGACACAGCAAAGTAATGCTAGTCCATACTGCCTCCTCTCCGGTTAATATGGCTTAATTTCAAACGAGATAAATACACTGTCTGTCACTGTATATTTGTAAAAATACGGTCAGTGGACTTCATAATACGCTCATTGCGCTCAATATATACATTTTCCGGTGTTTATACGGTCACTAGCTCACCTTGACTGAGTATGTGTGTGCATGCACGTGTAGGTTGAGCACTTGAGCATGACCGTGTGTGTTCCGTTGTGTGCTCGGACATGCATGCATTAGAGCGTCGTGCGCGTTTTTGCGTCCATGTGTACGTGTGACTGTTGCATACACGTAGGGGGAGTACGTGTAGGGGCCACTAAGGAGCAGTCAAATTGTACAATAAGTTAGTCGGAAGAAGCAACCATCATTTCACTCTTGAATGACACGTAAACAATATAAAAAGGTTGATACGGAGAGAAAAAGAAAACCACTATATATACACTAGCAGGAGCCTAAGCTACAAGCCTGCTTGCTTAGGTTGCTCTCTTCACAAGCATAGAATGATGGGCCTGATCCCGCAGCTAGGGGAAGGGAACAATGTTCTGCGTAGAGGCGGTCGACATCGGCGAGGGAGAAAACCCACAGTCAGTGCGTCCCAATCGGGGGTCACCGCGGTATGGGCCGATGCTGCATCCCAACCGCCCTTCTAGGTACAACCCGACGTCCCAGGTAGTCAGTGCCAGCCGTCTTTCCTTCGACAGGTTCTACCTGGCCAGGAAATTAAATCATGTTTAGGGTTTAGGGTTTAAGTCGTAGTGACCCCATCAGTAGTTTTTGTTTCGTACACGCTCTCACAACTTTTTTCTTTATTTGTGAAGGAAATATTGGCTATGATCTATGAATCATTGAGATGCATCAGCATGCGTGTTAGTTTTCCTTTTTATTTGATGGAATGTTGTAAACGGGCAACCTTGGAATAGGAATGAAAATGGAGTGGAAAGTTTCTGTTTTTCTGGAGAAAAAATGGAAACGGAGAGAAACCAACGATTCGTTTCATTGGATCGTGCCATCGAGCAAAACCAACATTTAAATCACGTCTGCCGTGTTCATGTCTCACCCTCCTCCACGGCTCGACCCCACACGGTCGCTCGGCATGCCACTCACGGCAAACCGAGTATAGGATAACTTTCCCGCCTGCTTGTCGATGGATCGTGCCATGGAGTACTAGCACTACTGGAAGAGATTAACGAGTTGTGGTAGGACAGCTAGCTGTAGCACGGACTCCCAAGAAATTTTTACATGCATGTTGTAGCCGGCTATTGCGACCTTTGAACGTGGAGCAGCCGCGCGCACCCGGAAGCGGCGCGGGAGACACTCTCTCAGCCGGCGCGCTGCTTCAATGCCGGCTCCAGTGAGAGGTCGCGTCCGCTCTGCCCGGGCATGAATGCGGCACTGACCGTTTCGGGCGAGAAGCACGCGCGGGTGATGAAGAGGGTTCGGGTTGGTCAGGACCGGCCATGGCAGCGGTCCGGACGTGCGCAAACAAGAGATGTTGTATGTTAATATTGCTGCGTATATAATTAACAACATAAATAATGTGCCAGTTGGAAAAATATGATTGGATATGGAGATGGAAATGGAATTTTACGTAAACATGGATATGCATGTCTATGTCTATGTGTGTGTGCGCGACGACTCTCGCGACCTGGAAGTGGGGGCGTGTTTTTTGATCGAGTTTTCTTTCTTGGTACGTTAGAAAATCAGTTTGTCTAATTCACATCTAGATGTTATTTAAGGATGATATCACATCTAAGCTCCCACAAGTATATAATGTAGCAACAAGAAACAAAAAAAAACTAGGAAAAAAATAGACCACAAACAGAGTGGACATCAACTTAGATGTGACATAACTATGTCACATCTAGATGTGTCCTAGACTGACCCTTAAAAAATTGTCCACCATTTTTCGTTTCTTTTTTCCGGGAACGCGCGTATTCTATTTAAAACCACTGCTATGGAGAGATTTTTTTACTCCATTATAGCCTCTTGTTTGATAGAGTTTCTCGCATATCGCTCTCTGACCCTCTCCATATCAAAACAAGATGACAGTGTCCACTCTATCTCTCTTCTCACCGGTGATCACAGATCCGTCTGAATCCCGTCCGCTGCGGGAGGTGAGGAGGTGCAGCGTTGACGTTGTCGCCGTCGGTGACGGAGGAAGTCGATGCGCACCGTCCTCTCAGAGCCGGCGCTGGTGCGGACGAAGATCCTCCGTGCCCTTGTTCGCTGCCGTCGTGTGGGTAGATCCCGCCCACCCGCCTAAACAACTATCGGATTTAGGGTTCCGGCAGACCCTTGAGGTTCGAACATTGGGGTGCGCGTGGAGGTTTCGCCTTCTACCTTCCAGTTCCTCGCCGAATCGCTAAGATCTAAACTACGAGAAGAACAACACAAGGGGCACAGGGTTTATACTGGTTCATGCCACCATTGTGGTGTAATACCCTACTCCAGTGTGTGGTGTGGTGGATTGCCTCTTGGGCTGATGATGAACAATACAAGGAAGAACGGCCTCGTGAGGGTCTGTTCTTGTGGTGGTGTTGTCCCTTTGGAAGGGTTGATTCTAGACGCCTATCTTATCTCAAGCTTCCTATCTAGATGCCTCTACCCTGTGGGTGGCTAGTCCTATTTATAGGCAAAGGCCCTGAGCCTCTTCCCAAATATTGAGTGGGAAGTGCGCTAACAATTGGCCAATTTGAAGGGGAACATCTAGTACATTTATCCTGACTAAAGTTGGTCCTCGCCTGTTAAAGGCTCTGGTGGTGACGCCGACTTGGGCTCCACGGTGACCTCCATCCTGCCGTTGGACTGGTCTTGGTCTTGTTGCACCGAAATGGATGCCTTTGCTTGATGCTCTCGCCTGCGCTTGCTCCCCTTGCACCAAAGAGGAAAGAAGGACACTGCGCGGCTGGCGCCCGTCCGGCGCCCTTGGTCGTCATGGCTTGCATCATGGGCACCTCACGAGGTACCCCGCCTTGAACTCTCCGCCTCCTCGTGAGCCAGCCTGACGAGGCCGTGCCTGAGGAAGCTCCTTGTCGTCCACCCCGCGAGGCTTGGCCCCTCACGAGGGTCTTGAGCTTGTGTTGATGAAGATGGGCCATGCTGGCCCCCCCTTTGAGCCAGGCCGCAGGCCACAGGCAGGCAAGTCTGGGGACCCCCATTCCCAGAACGCCGACAGTAGCCCCCGGGCCCAAGGCGCCCGGACTTGGCCGAGCAGAGAGGCGAAAGGGCAAGTGAGAAGCGTCACGGACCCTAACAGCCTGTGGCCTTGGGCGCCGCATGGCGGTTGATTGGACGTGGGCGTCTCCGCAACCGCGCGAGTTGATAAGGAGTGACATCTGCCCTCTGACTCCTTTGCTCTCTCAAGTTGCTGCTTAGATCCCCTTTCTTGTGCCTCTCCTTCCTTCCTTCAAAATCTCCAGATATACTCCACCCGCACGCCCTAGCCAGACATGGCGCCTCGCCAGGCCCCGGCCGGAGCTTGGTACTCGTCCGCCCTGGACTCGCCGAACGTGTCAGAGGCAAGCCTTGCCCGGGTGCGCCAGTTGGCAGCAGCGCATGGCGTCGACGGGGCGAAGGTGTTCAAGGCCGGCTCTGCCCTCCCTGAGGGCCAAGGAAGCACCTTCTATGCGCTCTTCGTGAACGCCATTTTCGCCGGTCTGGTGCCTCCCTTCTCTGAGTTCTTCTTTTCTGTCCTCTGCCATTACAACCTTCAAGGTCTGCATCTCCACCCCAACTCTGTCCTCCTTCTAGCAATCTTCGCCTACTATTGCGAGGCTCACATGGGGGTGAAGCCCTCAGTGGCCCTGCTGCGCCACTACTTCTCCCTCCGACCCTCTCGCGGTTCCGTCTCTGCATGCGCGAGCTTCGTCGCGTACGGCAGCTCCATCGCCATTTCGAATCCCGGGAAAAGGATTGAGGGCTTCAGGAGCAAGTGGGTCTTGGTTGTTGCTGGGCGCGTCCACCCCCGGCTGGCCTTGCCCATGGGGCACCCCTCGAGCTCCGACAACTGGTCTCGAGTGGAGCTTGTGGATCCCCACGCAAGGATGGTGTTGGAGAAGATGGATGCGGATCTGAGGCCGGCCAGCATGGCGGCGGCGAAGTTGACTGGCGCCTCGCTGCCGAGGGAGTTCCTGGAGCATCAGCTGGCTCCACTTCGTCAGTAATCGCTTCCGATGTGGAGGTCCCACCCGAGCGCCGCGATCCTGGCCGATGAGGATCTGGCCGCGGTCCTCCAGTCTTTGGTCGGGGGAGACGTGGCAAGGTTGGAGGGCGCTCCGACGCCCCTGTTCCTTCGCGAGGACTGGGAGCAGGTTGTGGGGTCCATGCCCGTCCTCAACGGGGACGGGCCTGTGCCCGCGGAGGCTCCCGATGACCTGGTGGACGTATCCTCCGGTGACTCCAGCGAAGAGAAAAGGGGGTTGACTCCGAGGCAGAGTCAAGGGCTCCACCTCCTCGGCGCAAGTCCCGCACTCTCCGCCTCTCTCTGAGTGACGACGATGAGGGTGACGGCGAGCAGGGCGGCGGGAGCCTGCCCCTGGTCCCGAAGAAGGACCGGACTAGGCTGATTCCCCTCGGGTCCCCCAGCCCCGAGGCGATCCGCAGGCGCCCCAGCTGCACCTGCGCTCCTTGAGGATGATCCTTGCGACCGGCTCTCGGGCTTCAAGTACGGCCGGAGGCTGCTCGAGTGTGTGGGCGACGACTTGTAAGTGCTTGATCCCTGTCTTGTCTCTTGTTTCGTTGCTGAGGCTTGACCCTCGTATCTCCCAGCTAGGCTGGCGCCCACGACAAAGAAGCCGAAGGGGGCTCCTAAGACTCCATCCGCGGCAGCGCCTCTCCTCACGAAAGAAGATGAATGTGACACGCGGGCCTCTCCTGCCCAGGCGTCCCTACGAGGCCCTGCCGAGCCGGCTGGGGTGAGCTCGGCTCCTATGGCCCTGGCGACCCCTGAGGCGCCCCCGCTTGACGCCGTCGCCACAGCCGCTGGGGCGCAGCAGGCTCCGCCTCAGGACACCGTGGTCACGCTGCCGCCTTCTCCTCCTACTCCGCCGACTGCTGCTTCCCCGTCTCCTCCTACTGTCCTGGATCGTGCTACTGCCGAGCTGGACCGTCTGCAGCGGGATCTTCTGAGCGCCGACCCTCGTTTGGTGGCCGGGCACTTGGAGCTAGCCTCTGGCTGGATTTGCTCCGATGCTTCGATTCGGGCGGCGCTGGTCCAGGCCTCGACGGCCTGCGACAAGGAGAAGCGGGGCGTCCTTGGGGCGAAGGTTACCCATGACGCTGCCTTGGGGGAGGCGTCTAATGCTCGAGGTTGTTGTGACGTGCTGGAGGGCGAGCTGAAGGGACTGCAGGACCGGCTCGCCGAGGAGACTCGCCTTCGCCTAGAGCAGGAGGACGGCATGAAGGCTCACGAGGCGGCCGTCAAGGACTAGGACGCCAAGCTCAAGAAGCGTCGTGACCACCTAGGCGCGCTGGAGCAAGAGCTGGAGGCGAGGAAGGTTGAGTTGGACGGCAAGGCATGTGTTCTTGCCGAGGATCGTGTGGCCTTTGCGGAGATGGAGGAGAAGGCCCGCGCTTCACTGAAGACGCTTTATGAGAGCGACCTGGAGAGCCCGCTGGCCGGCGAGGAGGACGGCCCCGCCAAGCTGCTTCCTTTCCTGGTTCGTGCCCTCGACGATGTCGTGCTTGGCCTCGGCCCTACGGCTGAGGCCGAGGCACGCGTCTTGTCTTCTGCGGCGCTGATGCGGGTGTTCACCCACATCTATCTTCACGACCCCAACATCGACCTCGATAGCCTGCTGGAGCCGGCGAGTGGCGAGCATGCCGCTGCCGCTGCTGAGGCTGTGAAGGGTCGCGCGGAGGCTCTGCTGGGGAAGTTCCGGGCCTTCAGCACCAGGCCGAAGCGGAGCGCTGCTAGCCCGGCATCTCCAAAAGGCGAACCCGCTCCACGCAACTCCACGGTCGGCAAGTGACTCCGTTGTGGCTCCCGCCCTGCTTTTAGTTTCTGTACATGTGTCAGGCCTTGGGGAGGCGTTAAGACTTGCATTTGGTGCTGTGATAACAGTATGGACTGTAATATTTGCTTTTGAATTCCTTGAAATTTGCGCTATTTCGTTCCTACTTGCTTGTGTGCTACGCCGGCAGAGCCCGGCCCCGCGCATACCTCAGCCGCCGATAGCCCCGACCAGAAACCAAGACGGGACCAAGGAGTGAGGGGCTACGTGACAAGTTAGGCTCCTGAGTCGCGATGCTTAGGAGTCCCCCTTGGCGCCTGAACAGCAAGTAGGGAGGTGAGATGTGGGGGTGGATCTACCGTTCTACGTCTGCAGAGCCCGGCCCCGCGCATGCCACAACCGCCGTTAGCCCCGACCAGAAACCAGGACGCGACCAAGGAGTGAGGGGCTACGTGATCAGTTAGTCTCCTGAGTCGCGATACTCAGGAGTCCCCCTTGACGCTCAAACGGCCTTCATACCTTGTCTCCGCTCGGGGAGGAACGCGCGACGAACCAGGCCCGGGGGGGCCTGGCTGGGTGGCGTGCGCCTGGGCGTGACCCAGGCGTAGCCCCCGTGCCCAGCCCCCTCGCGCGGCACTCCCGAGGGGAGGCGTTGCGATGAGGCTAGACACTGAGCTCTGGGCTCCCTGAGGTTGATGTGACCCGGGGGCCACCCTCAGTTTTTTATCACCAGCGCGGAGCATAGCGCTTCCATATGCGTACGGGCATAGCCGCTCCTCGGCAGTGTCGTCAGCCAGCACGGAGCATGGTGCTTCCACTGGTGCGTGGGAGGGGGCTCCCCTCCGGGAGGAGCCCCCGGGGCGTGTACAGCCCCGCCCTGACACATGGCTGGCACAGTAGGGCTTGATGAGGTGTATCTGGGCACCCGTGAGCTAGCACGGGACTCACGGGCCCTACCTCAAGGCGGGTTGCGCTGGCTCTGGGCCTTATCTTGGAGTGTGTTCCTGCAAATTTGGCTAGATGCCGATGCTCTACGTCCTCGGATCCCAGCTCTCGGGCTGGTCTCAGCCGTCGCTGGTATGCCGGGGCGCGATGCCGTGGGCAGACCAGAGGGTGAGGGCCGGAGAGACGGTAGGAGCCCTGAGTCGCGATGCTCAGGCACCCCCCTTTAACGGGCAAGCTAGGTTAGATGTCGAAACTCTACGTCCTCGGGTCCCGGCTCTCGGGCTGGTCTCAGCCATCGCTGGTATGCCCGGGCACGATGCCGTGGGCAGACCAAAGGGTGAGGGCCGGAGAGCCGGTAGGAGCCCTGAGTCGTGATGCTCAGGCACCCCCCCTTTAACGCGCAAACTGGGTTAGATGTCGAAACTCCACGTACTCGGGTCCCGGCTCTTGGGCTGGTCTCAGCCGTCGCTGGTATGCCGGGGCGCGATGCCGTGGGCAGACCAGAGGGTGAGGGCCGGAGAGCCGGTAGGAGCCCTGAGTCGCGATGCTCAGGCACCCCCCTTTGACGCGCAAGCTTGCGACACCCAGGAAGAAAAAAGGTACCATGAACCGGCACCAAATAACAAGCATGACGGGTCAAAAACACGGCCCTAAGATAAATGCAAGAGGGGTACATGCCACTTGGTCTGACCCGAGCGGCTTGGGGATAATGCAGCCCGAGGGGAGCCCCCAGCAGAGTGAGCTAAGAACATGAAATAAAAGAGATACATGCCACAGGGACGGACCCACGCGGCCTGGGAATAATGCTGCCCTGAGGGCGCTCCCAGCTGGAAATGAAACTAGAAAGATGTCGCCTGATGACGTTGAAGACGAAGGGGTGTTGATGTAGCAGACACGATGGGCTGCGGGAGCAGATCCTCACGAGCCCCCAGGCCCTGGGGCCTCGGGAGGCTCTGGAGGCGCTGGTGGCTCCTCGCGGACCATCTCCATCTCCACCAGGGCTGCGGAACGCCTGACCTCTTGAGCCTCCAGGATGGCCCTCATGATGCGCCGGTATGCAGCAGCCACGTTCGGTGAGCCGTAAGGCATGCGAACGTAGCTGTGGGGCGGGCCCTCGCAGCGTCCCACTCGCGAAGGCCAGAGGCGCTCCTGAGACGCGGCTTGGTTGAGCCCTGGTATGTCGATGCAGACTCGCAGCCCACCATCCTCGCCTGGATGGGGGGCCACAGCGGGTAAGCGGCGGCTGCCTCTCATGACCCTTGACTCCTGTCGCTCCTGAATGGCCTTGCTGACGAACTCCTGAGGGTTTGGCCCTCCTTGCCTTGCTCCTTCTTGATGGAATCATGCTTCGAAGCACGCCTCCACCTGGTGCCCAAGCGCCTGCCTCGTGACCTTGGCGAGGTCGACGGCCCTCCAGGGGAGAGCCCCCGAGCCCTGCCTGAGGAGGGTGCCGGGCGCGCTTCCCTATGCGATGGAAGGAGGTTCCCCCTGAGCAGGCGCGGGCCCAGAGGGACCTGCCTCCTGAGGGGCCGGTCCGGTCGATGTCTTCTTCTTCTTGGGGGCGGCCTTGGGAAGCCTGCTGCTTCCACGATCCAGGTCTTCCAGTGATGTGGCCTGAAAGGATCTCTCCAGGGAGCAAACTGCGTCTCTCTCTTCGCAGGGCACCGTGATGACCCCGCCACTTCCTGGCATCTTGAGGACGTTGTAGCCGTGGTGGGTTACGACCATGAACTTGGCCAACGCTAGGTACCCGAGGATGGCATTGTACGGCAGGCGAATGTGGGCGACGTCGAAGTCGATGAGCTCGGTGCGGTAGTTGTCGCGTGCCCCGAAGGTGATAGGGAGGCAGACCTGCCCAATCGGGACCGTGGAGCCGTTGGTGACTCCGGAGAAAGGCTTGGTGGGCTGAAACTAAATGTATGGTACTTGAAGACTATTGAATGTTTCCATGGACAGGACATTGAGCCCTGCCCCGCCATCGATGAGGGTCTTGGTGACTAGCACGTTGCTAACGATTGGGGAACAAAGCATCGGGAGGACTCCGGCTGTGACCGCGCACTTGAGCTGATCTGCTGAGCTGAACGTGATGGCGCACGCCGACCACCTGAGAGGGCGCGTGGCCTCGAGCTTGGGGAGGACTCCATTCACTTCGCGGGCGACCTACTTGAAGATGCGCTGAGAGGCTGGGGCTTGAGCTCCACCTAGGATGCAGGCGATCGCGCGTGGTTCCTGGAAGCCCCTAGCCCCTTTGTCCTGATGACGATCCTCATTTCTCCTTGGCTGCGGCGGTAGCGGAGGGAGGCCTGCGTTACCTTGCGGGCGATCCTCACGAGGCTGATCCCTCCAGCCTCCCTCGCGAGGCGGGTCCTGCCAGCGATCCTCGCGAGGTTGGTCGCGCCACCCTTGATGTGGGCCGCGATCTTCCCAGCGTCCTGCGTTCCTTCCTCCTCCTCGTCCGTAGCCCCGGTCGTTGCGGTCGGGACACCGGCCAGTCCGTCCTTCACGCACGGCCCTGAGCTCTTGGCATTCATTGGTGTTGTGGGTGTGGAGGTCGTGGTACACGCAGTACCGACTGCCCTTGGAGGATTCGGGCTGATCTCTGTCCCGCTTGGGGTCTAGTTCTGCCGCGAGCATGGCAGCCCCCTTGCGCTTCACGTCCTTGGCCTTGGGATTCTTCTCTTCAAGGTCTGTGGCAGGAAATTCGAGGAGGGAGAGACGCCCTTCCTCAGCCCTGGCGCACTTGGTCGCCAGGTTGAATAGCTCCAAGGAAGTGCATAGATCTTCATGCATTGCGAGCTCCTCCTTCATTTTGTCGTCACACACACTGTCAGAGAAGGCTGAGATGATGGCCTCCTCGGTCACCTTGGGAATCTTGAGGCGCGCGTTGTTAAAGCGCTGGATGTACTTCTGCAGGGTTTCCCCCGGTTGTTGCTTGATGTGGCGCATGTTGCTCACGGCGGGTGGCCGGTCGCGAGTACCCTGGAAGTTGGCGATGAAGCGGGTGCGCATCTCGTCCTAGGAGGAGATCGTGCCTGGGGCAAGGTTCAGAAGCTAGGTGCGGGCCTCGTCCTTGAGAGCCATGGGAAACAAGTTCGCCATGACCTTCTCGTCTCCGTTGGCAGTCTCGATGCCCAGCTCGTAGAGCTGAAGGAACTCTGCAGGGTCTGCCGTGCCGTCGTAGCGAGGAGGCAGGTCTGGCTTGAACTTGCCGGGCCACGCGACGGTGCGTAGCTTGGTGGTGAAGGCGCGGCAGCCCGCTGTGGCCACACGAGGCCTTGGAGGACGAAGGGCTCGGTCCTGCGGGTCCCCATGCACCGCAGCTGGGTGCAGCGCGGGGTCTTGACGTGCTGGAGCAGGAGCGTGGTCGGGACGAGCCGGAGCAGGGAGCACTCGGGCAGCTTCTCGAGCGCGAGGGACCTCTTGGCAGCTCTGCTCCTGCCGCGCTGGTTCCTGACGGGGCGGGTTCTGCCCAGGGGCCGCGCGCCTTGGAGCTAGGGCACCTTCTTGAGGGAGAGGCGGCTGAGGCGCCCCAGGAGCTTCATTTCCCGCGCATGGCGGGGTGCGGTGCAGCAAGAAAGATGGCGCGGGAGAGCCCCAGCGGCGCGGACGAGTTCGGCGACTCGGTCGAGCCATTCTTCGTAGACGTCGTCGACTAGGCGGTAGCGCAGGAGCTCGTTTGCCGCGATGAGCGCAGCTCGGGCCTTCATGGCCACGCGGGGCGCGCGGGATGAAGAACCAGCGGGGGTGAGCGAGGGCGTAGCGGTGCAGCCGTCTCGCCTTATGGACGAGTGCTGGGACGATATTGGCAGCTCGTTCCCCGCCGGACCGGTGGCGGCATTGACGGCAGGAGACGAGGAACGACGAGGGCGCCCGCTGACGGGAGCCGTCTGGGCGACGCAGGAAGCGAGGGCGGCTCGGCGCTCGGCGCGAACCCGGCGTGCGTCAGACATGGCCGCGACGGTCGGAGAAGAACAGGGCGACAGAAGACGAATTCCGGAGCACCCCTACCTGGCGCGCCAAATGTCGGATTTAGGGTTCCGGCAGACCCTTGAGGTTCGAACATTGGGGTGGGCGCGGAGGTTTCGCCTTCTACCTTCCTGTTCCTCGCTGAATCGCTAAGATCTAAACTACGAGAAAAACAACACAAGGGACACATGGTTTATACTGGTTCAGGCCACCATTGTGGTGTAATACCCTACTCCAGTGTGTGGTGTGGTGGATTGCCTCTTGGGCTGATGATGAACAATACAAGGAAGAACGGCCTCACGATGGTCTGTTCTTGTGGTGGTGTTGTCCCTTTGGAAGGGTTGATTCTAGATGCCTATCTTATCTCCAGCTTCCTATCCAGGTGCCTCTACCCTGTGGGTGGCTAGTCCTATTTATAGGTGAAGGCCCTGAGCCTGTTCCCAAATATTGAGCGGGAAGGGTGCCAACAATTGGCCAATTTGAAGGGGAACATCTAGTACACTTATCCTGACTAAAGTTGGTCCTCGCCTGTCAAAGGCTCTGGTGGTGACGTGGACTTGGGCTCCACGGTGACCTCCGTCCTGCCGTTGGACTGGTCTTGGTCTTGTTGCACCGAAATGGATGCCTTTGCTTGATGCTCTCGCCTGCGCTTGCTCCCGTTGCACCAAAGAGGAAAGAAGGACACTGCGTGGCTGGCGCCCGTCCGGCGCCCTTGGTCCTCATGGCTTGCGTCATGGGCACCTCGCGAGGTACCCTGCCTTGAACGCTCCGCCTCCTCGTGAGCCAGCCTGACGAGGCACTGCCTGAGGAAGCTCCTTGTCGTCCGCCCCGCGAGGCTTGGCCCCTCGCGAGGGTCTTGAGCTTGTGTTGATGAAGATGGGCCGTGCTGGGCCCCCCTTTGAGCCACGCCGCAGGCCGCAGGCAGGCAAGTCTGGGGACCCCCGTTCCCAGAACACCGACAACAACATCTCGCCCACCTGAGGTATAAATTCTTGTGCTGGTCCAGCTCCCCAGGTCACTGCGTGCGGGTTTTCTTCTATGCGACTACTCCCCAGCTCCCCATGCATAGTAGCTAGGGTTCGTCGGCTGGTCCAACATCACCTACTAGTACTATTATAGAGCAAGTGCCACTTGAAAAGTTGTCCTGATTTATGCCTCGGTGGAGGTATACATGTTGTTTCGAAAAATAGTACATGGTGGTTGTGCGGTCATTGTCCATATGGTGGTAGTACTATCACTGGTCTAATGAAGAAATGTTTTTTTCTCGGGTATCCTGGTTTAGTTCCCATCAAGATATAATTATGATGCTTCTGTTTGTTGGTGTACTTTTCATTAAATCTTATTTACAATTGAGATGTCGTTGCTAACCCTTTTTTATGCGTGTCTCCATACCCGGGCATGTATTCCTCAATTTTAGTGGAACTGCACAAAATTGGATGGCCATTGTTGTTCCACCTCACTGTCCTCTGCCATGTGGTTCTTCCTTCCTCGAGCTTGATTACTGAGAAGAAACAAACCACAGTGAGGATTTGTCGAACTTCATAGGTGCCTCACCCAAACTTGATGCCAAATGGATGATGCATCACCACGATGACCTATTGATGCTCATGGTTGCGCCTCATAGTTGCGTCGGCTGGTGAAGCTGATCGATTTTCAATGAAAAACAAGCTGTCTTCCATCAGTGCTCTTTGCTTGTTACGCACAAAGATGATATCCTTCGTCAGTTCACCTTGGTTGCATTGGAGACGCAGTCGTCTTTCACGTTGGTGCAATTTTATCACACAATTGGCTATGAACCAAATGTTTCCTCGAAGAAGGATCGACGTTGGTACTAAGAGCATAAGTTTTGTATTGATTTCTAGGCCTTCTCACAACTTTGTCTCCAGCTCCCCTGTAATTTTATTTGTCCAGCTATTAACTTTGATATAAAAAATGATGTGGACTAAAAACCCGGATGGACGTAGTGGCCCTCCATTTTTATTTACTCTGCATATTAGATTTGACTGAAGTCAAACTTTGTAATACTCTCAAACCTTTCCGATAATTGAAATTAAAATTCTTTATATGTACACACTCTCACACGTTTCCGATAATTTGGCGCATTTGTGGTTGTTCACTTAAGGGAGGGTAGTGTACCACACGTGAAGGACAGGAAGTGCGACCAGGACGCGTGGGCGTGGATCGTTAGTTCATTGGAAGTAGTACTAGTTTTCTTCACTGTACATTAAATAAAGAGTTTCGTTTCGTACTTACACAATTTAAAACAATTGTTATGGAGAGAATAAGAAAACCACTCCGCTATATATTAGTCGTATACATGAGAGTACTATATGGATGCAGCTTCATTGACTTAGTGCACCTGCCTTTGGGTTTATGACAGGTGGGCCCAAAATGTGGCTAGCTCACCTGTCATATAGCCAAAAGCAGGTGCAGTGAAGGCACCGGAGCTCAGTCCGTACTATAGTAGTATATATATAAGAGGGAGCCTCAGCGCTTGTTCGCTAGGGTTTGCACTCTCCACACGCTCGCCGCACTACATATATGTTACACGCTGGAGGCTCAGCGTTCATTTACTAGGGTTTGCTATATTCATAGTCTCTCACCCTCTCTTCACCAGATCTAAACAAGACTGTGTTGGCCTCTTGTCTCTCTCTCCCCCCTCACAGCTGGTGAAGGAGGCGTCCGTATCCCGCCGCACCAGGAAGGGGAGGAGGTGCAGCGTTCACTCTATCGCCTTCGGCGAGGGAGGTAATCCACTGCTGGCTGCGCTATTCTCTTTCACCCAACGCCTGTGCCGGAGGGCCACCGACCCCTTCTTCCTTGCTGCCATACGTAGTGCGGGAAGATCCGGCCTCCCGCCGCACGCCTTGCCACATCCCGACGACCCTAAGGTATAAGTTTCTTTGAAACCGTCGTTGCTCTAGCTGCATGTGGATCTTTTTCGATATGTAGTCGAATCTAAGTCTTGGTTCACAAAGGAAAGAAGGGTGCGGTGGGATGGAGCAAGAATCTAGGACGTGGTTCAATGAGGAAAGGAGGGGTGGAAAGTAGTATAGACTGGCTATCCAGCCGCTTTGTAGGCCGAAAAGGAAAAAAGGGGGTAACCCAGTACACACATCTGTAAGGAACCTATCTCTTTGTTGAAAAGGGAAAGAAACTGGGGGGTCGGGTAGTTTGTGCAGGACTAGATTTGCTGCCCTCACTTAGGAAAAAGGTTCAAAGAGAACAAATATGCGACCAACCCATATATGTTGCTTGGCTACATAGTCTGCATCACCCATTTATACGTGTGGACGCACATGGTGCTGGCATGTCCCATACAACTATTTTGCTGTTGTTAATCTAAGAATGCCGCCGCAAAATTGAAGCAATGCCACTGTTAAAAGTAAATTACATTTTTTAATGAATGTTATTTCAAGAGAATGTCTCTGTTTATATGAATCAATGCAACCGTTTTAGAAATGCTACTATCCTACTTCGTTTTCCATCCAAGATAAGTTAGATGCTTCTTTCTATCACCGTTTGTTTCATCCTTCTTTATCGGCAAGTACTTGTTTCATTTTTTGCCTTTGTTAAAACAGGGGTATCGATTCAACTTGTTGCTATTGCGACATTTTGCTTCGCAACTCGAAACACTTATGTTTTAAGAGTGTTTTGTGCAGTTCAACTTGAATGTCACATCGGTGACTTTGCTTAATTTTTGTCGAACTGCACAAAAGGAGATCGAGATTTGTTTCCAGTCTTCGTGGCGAGTTGTTTCAAATCTTGGTCTCATCCTCATGATGTGCAGTGTGCTTTGAGATGTTGTGCTACTTGTTTTGGTACTGTTTTAAATAAATGTTGAATTGAAGCTATTGTATTGCTGTCTTTTCCCATTAAGTAGTGAACAATAATGGGACCAACCCAGACATGATGCTTGTTGCTTTCTTACAACAAATTCAGCATCACCCCCTTTATAAGGCAGTAATTGATGCCACTCTCAGAATTAACTTCTGAATCTTATTTCAAAATTGCAACACTTGTTAGGGATTGGCGGGATTACCATTTTTGTGGCCGCATGTTTCATCCTCCTTTATTAGCCAGTAATTGATTCCTTTTTTTCCTCTGTTTAAACAGGCTCTATTCAACTTGTTGCTATTGCGACATTTTGCTTCGCTACGCGAAACACTTTGCTTGATTTTAATGCAACTGCACAAAACGAGATTGGATTTCCTATTCGGGTTGGCAGGTTCATATTTTATCCTGGTGGTCTCATGAAAGGTCAGTACAGGCCTTCATCCACATGATTGTGCAGTGTGCTTTGAGATGTTGTGCTACTTGTATTGGTACTGTTTTAAATAAATGTTGAATTGAAGCTATTGTATTGCTGTCTTTTCCCATTAAGTAGTGAACAAAAATGGGACCAACCCAGACATGATGCTTGTTGCTTTGTTACAACAAACTCTGCATCACCCCCTTTATAAGTAGATGGAAGCACATACTGTTGTTGCGCCCACTCTCCCCTGGAACTGTTTATGCTTTTTGTTAATCTAATGCTGCTGGTAGAATTAAGCAATGCCACTCTCAGAATTAATTAACTACTAAATCTTAGTTCAAAACTGCAACACTTGTTAGGAATGGTACTATCCTGCTTTGTAGTTCTTTCTAGATGTTTAACCAAGGTATTGTTAAGATAATGTCTCTGTTAAAATGAATCAGTTGTATTGTTTTAGGAATGGTACTTTTCTGCTTTGTCGTTCTTTATTCATGTTGAAACAAGGCATTGTTAAGATAATGTATCAGCCAATATGAATGAATCACACTGATGGAGAATTGCTACTCTCCTGCTTTGTTTCCCATTAAGATAAAGTAGATCAGTAGATGCTTTTCTTCTGGGAGTACACGTCATCAACCGTTATTTCTTAGTAATTGTTTCCCTTATACCTATTGTTGCTTAGAGGGATATCAAAATTAAAGCTTGGTTTTATTCCGACTTCGATTTTAGTTGAACTGCACAAAAGGAGCCAATGTGTCCAAGGCAAACTGCCGCATTACTGGGTCCAATTGGTCGTTCCACTTTGTAGAAAGAAGCAGTCACTATTTGCGCTACATTACAGAAGGAATGACCGAGAAGCTTTATAGAGTATTATTAGACACCGGTGACATGACTAGTCTGCAGAGACCATTGGAAATTTAACAACACGTGGAGTGCCTGGGCAAAAAATGCCCAAACAAGTACAAGAAGCTACAACAGGACTCCACGATCATAGGCATTACATATTTTGAATGGGAAAAGCTTGTGAAAGTTTAATCATTGATGTTAGCAAGAAGATGTTAGTTTAATATATTGGAATTGGAAAACCTTGTCAAAATTTGCTCATTGATGTTAGCCAGAAGACATGCATTTGATATTTTTGAGTGGGACGCCCTTGCTGTGAGCATCGTCTAGTGTTTTTTCCTATTCCTGTGTTCAGTTTAGAAGTAAATAGTTGCTCTGCTGAGATATTCCTGTGTTAAGAGTTTGTTTTGAATATTGTCTATGTAATGCCAGGCCTTGTGTTTGAATGCAAAGTTGAGCTTGGAATGTTGTGGCATGCGGCATCACGAGCTGCTCACCATGCCTCCTGAGAATAATGCCAGTGATTTTCTTGTTAAGAAGATCATCCTCTTCTCTTGTTTCCGTGCTTAAGAAGTCCATCGCCTGATGTTTCATTCATAGCCTATACGACAACTCGGGTAGGTTAGACGTGAAACCATATGATCTTTCGACAACCTCATGATATTAGGCCGTGATTGGATTGTCGTTTTCCAACCAAAACAGCTTGTAAAACTGACACTCGTAAATTAAAGCAGATGGTCTCGGGCGAAGGCGCTTGGTTGGTCGATTTTGACTAGTAAAATATCGGAAGTACTTCACACACGATAAAAACGCTGAACGACACTCGGACGATTGCTAATCCAGCCGTTAGCTAATGTTTCAGCCTTGCCCATGGATGGCATGATACGCATGTCGTGCATGTATCGTCTGGTAATGTCGTCCATATAGTAGTGCTCGTAAAATATACACTAGTCTGCGAAATTACACGCTTAACCCGCTGGTTTTACTTACAGACCTCAGGCCCTCGGTTTCATTACGCATGTATTTTACGCGTTTCCGATGACGAGTAAATTACACTTGTATGTTAATACAGGTTTGAAATAAACCAGAGCTCCCAAGCGCGGCCTTACCGTTTCATGCCGTCTCAGTTTCTCAAAGGTGCTCATAGGTGTCTGATGATCCTGGCTTCCTGAATGAGCAGTGGGCGCTGTATCAAACCAACCGTGGGGCCCGCGAGGCCCTCTCTGTTGTCCTTAAAGTTGTTGCGCTCGCCATGGCGCCGAGCATTGTTAACATCGTCAATGAACATGAGGATTCAGGAGATGACTTTATTTTGACTGGATGACACTAGGGACACACTAGGTCCATAGCCGTACGTACGCAAGTGCCTCCTTATTATGTACAACTATTTTTTTTTGCTTTCTCCTTGTTTCCTAACATCACGGTCCCACACCATTGTCAACCTATGTAGTCAATATAAACGAGAGAATTGCACAAGGTGCGGCCGATAGCTGGGACCAAGCAGCTCGAGCAGTATTTGTGTTTTGAGGCGTGAGCACTGCAGAGTTTTTCTTGGCGATGATTTCGTTGTTGTTCAGAGGAGAGCAGGGTATTAACTGGGCAGGCTGTGGCCCGTCTAGCCCAGGCCAGATATCCAGCCTAGATACTAATTTTTTCAATATGAAAATGGCTAGCCCAGCTATACGTCTTTTTGAGGAATACCCAGGCAAGGTCAACTTGTTATTCTCCGCCCCGCTGGGCTGCAAATCTTTCCTAGGAGGGATGCATTAGGTTTAACAGGAAAATGGGCTTTAAAAAAGTAATAAATGGGATGTAATTATAAAAACTGGGCAGTAACTATAACAAATGTACCAAACACGAAATTAGTTTATAAAATATTATTTATGGATTTTGAAAATCTTAAATTTTCATTGTTGCGTGCGCAATGTTTCGTTGGATTTTTATGTAATACAAATTTATATTTAATCTGACTAGAAATTTCGGGATAAAAATATTTCGGATCCCATCAAAATATGGGAAATTTTTATTGAATATTGTCTTCAATGGTTGGTTGAAATTATTAATCCTTGTCCTAGCTAGAAAATGGGTTGTACTTTTAACAAACTATAAATGGGCTGTTGTAAATTCCATTAGAATTCAAAAATGGGTTGTACATTCTTACAAAACGCAAATGGGCTATAAGTTCTCTGCCACACACTTGTGGGCCTACTAAGTGACGCGTCTGATAAAAAAATAAGTTGACGCGTATGCAAGGCTTTGTCAACTTATTGTAGTCAACACAAGGTTCTAGCAGCAGTGGCCATTGGATGTCTATCCAACGGATGTCGGACTTCTTCTTCAATCTCGGATATTCTTAGCTTCGGCCGCCCAAAAACTGAGGCCTCCCCCTGACATCTGGGGCGCACCGTTTCGGAGGCTGACCTGTGGGCCTACTAAGTTGGAGCATACCAAGGGCTTTGTCAACTTAGTCAATATAAACGATTCTAGCTTCAGTGACCGTACGATGTCCATCCAATGGCCGTAGTGCTTCTTCAACCTTTGGTCTTCTTGGTCCAGCCGCCCAAAGCAGCGCCGATCTTGCCGCCTGCTCCTGCCTCCCGTGGCCGGCTGTGCTGCCGCGGAGGCCTCACCGCCCCCATACTACTCCCACCACTGGCCAGGCCATCCCTCCACTCACCCACACCCCCTGTTATTCTGCGGCGATGGCAGCCTCACACCGCAGCCGAACCAGTGAACCCTCGTACTCCTCTCCTCGTGGGCTTCCACTGCTTCGTCTTCCCCGGCTCCGCGTCGTCCCCTTCCTAGGCCTCGCCGTCGTCCACCGCCCTGGTGCTCTAGGCGCGGCGTGGTCAATGTGGTCAATGACCGACTTCCATCGGAAGAGTACTGTACGTGGAGAGGCTGACAGCTGGGTCCACGGCGGCCTTAAGGAAGTGCCTCCTTATTACGCGCAAAATAATTATTCCTCCACCTGACAGCAGGGACCCACCGGACGGGCCACCTTATTTCGCGAAAAAACGTTTCCCCCCTGACTGCTGGGACCCACCGGACGGGGCACCGTATTTCGCGATAAAAACGTTCCCCCCGCTGTCAGCTCGAACCCACCGGAAGTGCCTCCTTATTACGCACAAAAAAATGAATACTCCCCCTGCTAGCTGGTACCCACCTTGGTGCAAGGCTGACTTGTGGGCCTACTAAGTTGACGGGGACATAGGGCTTTGTCAACTTAGTCAATATGAACGATTCTAGCTCCAGTGACCGTACGATGTCCATCCAACGGCCGTAGTGCTTCTTCAACCTCTGGTCTTCTTGTTCCAGCCGCCCAAAGCAGCGCCGGTCGTGCCGCCTGCTCCTGCCTCCCGTGGCCAGCTGTGCTGCCGCGGAGGCCTCACCGCCCCCTACTATTCCCACCGCTGGCCAGGCCCTGCGGCGACGGCAACCTCACACCGCAGCCGAATGAGTGAACCCTCATACTCCTCTCCGCGTGGGCATCCACTGCCGCGTCTTCACCGGCTCCGCGTCGTCCCCTTCCTAGGCCTCGCCGTCGTCCACCGCCCTGGTGCTCTCGGCGCGGCGTGGTCAACGTGGTCAAGGAACGACTTCCATCGGACATGGACTGTACGTGGAGAGGCTGACAGCTGGGTCCACGGCCGCAGCAAGGAAGTGCCTCCTTATTATGCGGAAAATAATGATTCCTCCACTTGACAGCAGGGACCTACCGGACGGGCCACCGTATTTCATGAAAAAAACATTTCCCCCCTGACTACTGAGACCCACCAGCTACACCTTCGCATGCAATGAAGTGTGTCTGAAAAAAGAAACGATTCGCCCCCTATCTACTGGGACCCACCAGCTAAATCTTCGCATGCAAGGAAGTGCCTGATAGTTGGGACCCACCTGGTCGAAGAGTATGTAGCGTTGTCATTCTGGTCGCGAACGTGTACGTACATATATACTGGTCGATGCAGAGGCGTGCACGTGTCGTAGTAGAGGCACGCACGTAGCATGTACACGTACATACAACGGCGAGGGTTCAAGAAACAAAATATGACCATGTACGTACATACGGGCAGGGTATCGAACGCCTACTCGCGCATACGTACATGGCTGGGTTGGAACGGAGAAACATCGTCATCGTCATGTTCATGGGGAGCCAACCGGCTGGGTCGGAATGGAATGCGTGGTCGTGTTCATCGGGAGGGCTTGGATGGAACATGCGATGGAAACGAGGCCTAGCGTACCGCACAACGGAGGAAACAAACCTCCTACGTTCAGAACGGGGTCCTATTGATCTAGAGGGGTGTGGCGTACCGCAAAACGGAGGAAACGAACCACCTACGGTCGAAACGGGGGTCCTGTTGATTGGGAGGGGTGTGGCGTACCGCAAAACGGATGAAACGGACCTCCTACGGTCGAAACGGGGGTACTGTTGATTGGGAGGGGTGTGGCGTACCGCAAAACGGACGAAACGGACCTCCTATGGTTGAAACAGGGGTCCTGTTGATCGGGAGGGGTGTGGCGTACCGCTAAACGGACGAACGGACTTGTGTTGGAGCGCTACGGTCGAAACGGGGGTCCTGTTCATCGGGAGGGGTGTGGCGTACCGCAAAACGGGACTCCACGAGATACTGTTCATCTCCACCATCGACCTCCTCCAGCCTCCACGGGCTACCGTCGAACTCCTCCAGCCTCCACGTGCTCCTGTTCATCCAGCCTCCACCGCGCGCTACTCCACCGACTACTGTTCAACCACCCCTCCATAGGCACCCCTCCATCGTCTACTATTCATCCAGCCCTCCACACCACGGGGTCCTGTTCAACCACCCCTCCACGGCCACCCCTCCACCGTCTACTGTTCATCCAGCTCTCCACACCACGGGGTCCTGTTCATCCAGAGGCAACGCCACCGCTCACTATTCATCCAACCCCTACCTGCAACGCTCACTGTTCATCCTAGTGGCAGCATCGATCGGTTCCAGTTAGCAGCAGTAGCGAAGGAATCGCTTGATCAGGTTCAGTTAACAGCCATCGATCGATCGCTCGGGTTCAGTAAAGCATAGGCTGCACTGCAATCGCTCGGGTTTAGTTAGAGCCCAACGCCTCGCTCGGGTTCAGATAGAGCCAACGCCTCACACACACGCGCGTACGTGTACAAGAGAAACGCGCATCGCTCGCCCCCGACCTCCCACCGTAACCGGGAACTCCCCGAAATTTTCCTCCCCCTCGCTTCTACCACGGGTTTTTCCGTCATGGACGGCCCAAAGAATGTCATGCAGCTGCGTCTCCGGCCCGCCCAGGACAAAAAGCCCATTTTCTGTCATGATTTTTTGTCATAAAAGTAGGAGCCCACCATATCTATGATGATACCAGGTTTTGTCACAATTATCATCATAGAAGTGTCATATGTATGACAGAAAAAAATTTGTTCGGCCCAAAATGTCACGGATGTGTCTTTTTTTTGTAGTGTGGATTACGTCCCATTTTTGTTCTCTTTAGCCACCTTTTTCCAATGTGAGGACAACAAACCTATCAACCTGGTCATTCTCTATTGCCTTGTCATGCCTTTCTACCCTTCTTCAACCAAGGGACATGAGACTCGTTCCTTAGCTACTGATTTTCCCCTTTTCAACCTAGATGCGTGTTCAATGCCTACTCTCTTGGACAGTACAGTCTCCCTTCCTTTCCTTATTCAACCCAGACATGGATTAGTCTGCATGAAGTAGGGTTTCCTTTAATAGTGAAAATTAAGGTTTTTGTCTACGAGATGGGCAGAGCAGAGGATAGAAAATTGGGAAGATGGTGGAGTGGAAAAAGATACACATGCAGCGACGTGGCAGATGGGACAATAGAACAAGGATATGGTTCAAAAAGAGGTAGCATACCTGTGGGTCGGCGGGAAGTGGCTTCGCTTGTGGTCGTCATCCTCTGCACACACTACGGCAGTGAGCTTGGAGACGAAGGCCAACCCGCACGGGCGCTAGGTCTGAGAGGATGGCCTTGTCGTCAGTGCATGACCTCTCTCGCCGACAATGAGTGCGTCAACACTGCACGTCCTTTTCTTCCCCGACGGATATGTGACGACCGGTGAGGAGGGAGAGAGAGGCCGTCTTTTTAGATCTGGAGAGAGGGTGATAGTGTGAGAAGCAAGTGGGCAGCCCTTAGCAAGAAAGCGCTGAAGCTCCAACCTATATATCTATTTTATACTACTAGTACTAGAGGTGGAGTAGTGGTAGAGTAGTTTATATTTTCTCTACATACAGTACCAGTTAGTCGTGCTTCAAAACTGAATGGCACGCCATTAAAAAAATAAAGCCGAGAAATAATGGGGCACTTCGGGCCAACGTGGCCAGATTGCATTTTGCACGAGAAATGACACACCAAGTTTCGTTGACATGTGTTCCCTTTCCAACAAGTCAGTGAGACGACGGTGAGTCATCTTGTACAATTTCTGAACGGTCATCTATGTAGGTTGGGGCGCCTCTTCGTGTACCGTGGCAACCGTCCACCGCCTCTTCGCCTTTCCCTCTCGATTTGGAACTGTTTACGCACGCTCTTCCTCCCTCCTCCATTTGCCTTCACCCTTCCTTCTGCCATTGTTCGATCGTCTTCTCCATGGAGGGAACAAGCTAGAAACGACCCCGTTATTCTTGCCCCGATCTGAAAGATGACATGGTGGAGGAACTCATTGACCGGGCAACGTCATCACCTCGGCTAGCATGGCAGGTTCGTTCAAGACCATTCTTGACTCAACTAAGAACATCATTACAAGGAACCCAAGGGTCCAGGAGCGGCTTGATCTCCCTTATCTTCTTTGCTATAAGCCCATTCGCATGGGCACGGACGATGGAAGCCTCACCTTGTGCAAGTTGATGCCGCGTTATAATGATATATGTGATGTCAAGATGCCATTGCTTAAGGGTAAGGTCTGGGTTGGCGCAAATGGAGATTGGGTTGTTTATATTGGGTACAATTGTGAGTGGGAACTTGTGAATGTGTACACTCGTCAGCGGATTTCACTTCCAAAAATCTCAGAGTGCCCTGAGGTTGAGCACAAAGATGATCTACGTACGTTCAAGTACGATCATGGTGGCTATCGTCTATGGAAGATAGCAATTTGTCGAGTTCCCAACCGCTCTTGGGATTAAAAGAACTATGAAGTTGTTTCTATCTTCTACAAGCTTGTTGCCGTCGTTACTGCTTCCACGGCTCGTCCATGGGTATTTCTCAAAAATCAATTTCTGTACACGGGTGAGTACTCTGATGCAATTGCATATGAGTGTCTTGTGTTTGCTGCCACCACTCATGGCGATGTTTTTGCATGGCATCCTCGCGGTTTCGGTACGTTGGTCTTCCACCGTAATTATAACTGTTTCATCCACATGCATGCGGGTTAGCAAGTTTCTGTAATGCCCCGGATGTAATTTGCCATAATTGTAACTCCAACTCTTGCCATTTCCGGCTATGTGTTGTGTTATTTCCTCTGTGGTTGGGTTTTTGTCTTTCATTTTGCATTTTGTTCATGTCATGCATCTCATCTCATAACATCATGCGCATTGCACCTGCATGTTTTCATAAAGCTTGCATCCATTCATAGTTGCCGCGTTTCCCCTTTGCCTTCATTGACCGATCTGAGTCCGAAAGTGCAACTATCCCTGGGTGGTTTTGGTAATTCCTAACAACATATATCTCATTGAGCTAATGCTATTTCAAGATAAATATTTTAGGAAAGCTCAATGATTGGCATGGAATGGATGAGAAAAGTGGATCCCTCAAAATGCTAAGGACAAAAGGATTGGCTCAAGCTAAAAGCACAAGACTCTACATTTTCTATTTTAGTGATCCAAGATCACATTGAGTCTATAGGAAAAGCCAATACTATCAAGGAGGGATGAGGTGTTGCTTAATGGCTTTCTTGCTCAAAATGCTTAGTGATATGCTCCAAAGCCCTCAACTACTTTCTCACATCCACATATGACCCAAACCAAAAGTCCAACTCGGCCTCACCGATTCCTTCTATCCGGCGCCACCGAGTTCATATGTCATAGCCACTGCCACAAACCCTAATCAAATCGGTCTCACCGATAGGGATCTTGGTCTCACCGAGATGGGATTGTAATCTCTCTGTTTCCCTTCCTTACATTTCGGACAAACCGAGATGAGCGATCAGTCCCACCGAGATTGCAATGCAAACTCTCTGTTTCCCTTTCGTAACATTTCGGTCCAACCGAGATGAGCGAATCGGTCCCACCGAGTTTGCTTGACCAACCCTCTGTGTGTCCATTACTAAAATCGGTCTCACCGAGTTTGAGTAATCGGTCTCACCGAGATTACTTTATGCCCTAACCCTAACCATATCGGTCCCACCGAGTTGATATGTCGGTCCCACTGAAAATCCTAACGGTCACATTATTTGTTGAATCGGTCCGACCGAGTTTGACGATCCGGTCCCACCGAGATTGGTAAGTTGTGTGTTACGGTTAGATTTTGTGTGTAGGCTATATACACCCCTCCACCCACTCTTCATTCATGGAGAGAGCCATCAGAACATGCCTACACTTCCAACCTACATTTTGTGAGAGAGAACCACTTACACTTGTGTTGAGGTCAAGATATTCCATTCCTACCATATGAATCTTGATCTCTAGCCTTCCCCAAGTTGCTTTCCACTCAAATTTTCTTTCCACCAAATCCAAATCCTGTGAGAGAGAGTTGAGTGTTGGGGAGACTATCATTTGAAGCACAAGAGTAAGGAGTTCGTCATCAACACACCATTTGTTACTTCTTGGAGAGAGGTGTCTCCTAGATTGGCTAGGTGTTACTTGGGAGCCTCCGACAAGATTGTGGAGTTGAACCAAGGAGTTTGTAAGGGCAAGGAGATCGCCTACTTCGTGAAGATCTACCCTAGTGAGGCAAGTCCTTCGTGGGTGACGGCCATGGTGGGATAGACAAGGTTGCTTCTTCGTGGACCCTTCGTGGGTGGAGCCCTCCATGGACTCGCACAGCCGTTACCCTTCATGGGTTGAATTCTCCATCAATGTGGATGTATGATAGCACCACCTATCGAAACCACAACAAAAACATCCGTGTCTCCAATTGCGTTTGCCTTCTCAAACTCCTCCCCTTTACCTTCATATGGATTTGTTTTACATTCCTCTGCTATACTCTTAGAATTGCATGTGTAGGTTGATTGCTTGACTTGTGCTAAGTAACTAAAATCTGCCAAGAACTAAAATTGGAAAAGACTAGATTTTTATTTGGTCAAGTAGTCTAATCACCCCCCTCTAGACATACTTTCGATCCTACAAGTGGTATTAGAGCTTTGGTCTCCATTTGCTTTGATTTCCATAGCTTTTGGTGGTCATAGCCTTGGTTTCACAACCTAGGAGAGTATCGCGTCTAGTGAGGGAAATTACCACCATAGAGGTCCTTACTTTGATGGTACTAATTTTGCTAGTTGGAAGCATAAGATGAAAATGCATATTCTTGGACATAAACCCGCCGTTTGGGCTATTGTGTGTATTGGCTTGCAAGGTGAATTCTTTGATGGGAGAGAACCGAACCGTGAAGCTACCACGGAAGAGTTGAAGATGCTGCAATACAATGCTCAAGCTTGTGATATCCTCTTCAATGGATTGTGCCCCGAAGAATTCAACAAAATAAGCCGTCTTGAGAATGCAAAGGAAATTTGGGATACATTAATTGATATGCATGAAGGTACGGACTCCGTCAAGGGATCCAAGTTGGATGTGCTTCAAAGTCAGCTTGACAAGTTCAAAATGAAGGATGGTGAAGGTGCCACTGAAATGTACTCTAGGCTTGCTCTTATCACAAATGAGATTGCCGGCTTAGGAAGTGAAGAGATGACCGACAAATTCATCATCATGTAGATCCTAAGAGCTTTGGATGGAAAATATGATACCGTGTGCACATTGATCCAAATGATGCCCAATTACAAAGATCTCAAACCAACGAAAGTCATTGGAAGAATTGTTGCTGATGAGATGTCACTCAAGGATAAGGAGGAGCTCCACAACAAGTCAAGTGGTTCTTACAAAGCCTCATGTGAAGCTCCCACATCATCAAGTGAGAAACAAACCTTCAATGAAGAATTGAGCCTAATGGTGAAGAACTTCAACAAGTTCTACAAGAGTAGAAGCAAGGAAAGAAGTTCCAAGTCAAGGTCCTACAATGACAAAAGATCTTCTAGTCGTGAGCGTAATTGCTACAATTGTGGAAGACCCGGACACTATTCCAATGAGTGTACGGCACCCTACAAAAGAAGAGAAGATTCTCCAAATAGAAGAAGTAGAAGAGAAGAATCACCATCAAGAGAAAGAAGGAGTAGAGATGATCGTTATGAACGAAGAACATCCCGGAGAAACAAGGATTCGGAAAGGAAGGACAAGTCATCAAGGAGCTACATAAAACGAAGACATCAAGCTCATGTTGGTGAATGGATATCGAACTCCGACTCCGACAATCACTCCAATAGAAGCTATCACCCCGACTCCGAATAAACTCAAGATGAAGGTGTTGTCGGTCTAGCACTTGTGTCTACCAACTTCTACGACATATTTGATTCACCAAATGAAGGACTTGGAAGATGCTTCATGGCTGAAGGCCCAAAGGTATCACACCCCGAGTATGTTGATTCCAATAGTGATGAAGATGATTGTTAGGTGATGATGATTTACTTGTTGACAAATCTAGTAATGAATACTATGATGAAACGTCAATTAATCATGCTAATCAAGATAAAACGAATGACAATGATAAGGAGAAGATTGAGATCCTAACTAAAGAACTAAACACTCTTAAGTTAGCTCATGAAACTATCTTAGGAGATCATCGAGAACTTTTAAGGACTCATGAGAAGTTACGCTTTGAAAAGCTCAACCTTGAGCAAGAGCATGAGTTCTTAAAGGCAATAATTGATGATCTTCGCAAGAAAAGTTCTTCTTACATTGCCAAGCGTTTACTCTTATCTACTTACATGCCTCAAGTCAAGTCTAGTAACAAGAACAAGAAAGATTCTTCCTCTAGTAGTAACAATAATCATGCTAAATCCAATGTTGTTGCTTCTAGTAGTTCTCTTGATTCCACTAATGATTCTCTTAGCCAAGCTACACTTGAGAAAGAAAATAGCCTTTTGAAGGGAATTATAGAGAAAGGTGTTTACAAGAGCCTTCCCAAGAATAAGCAATTCGAGGAAATTGTACGCAAGCAAGGAAGGCACCGGAAAAACCAAGGTGTTGGTTTTGAACGAAAGTTCAATGCCGATGGAGTTGAGTGGGAAGAAGATCAATACCCCAAGATGAAGTTTGTTCCTCAACAAGAGAAGTATGATCCTACTTCTTTCAAAGGGAAACAAGCTCAAGATGATCTTCCACCACAAGACCATAAGCAAAAAGGCAAGGACAAGATTCAAGAGGAGATTGATGCATTTGAAGAAGCTCCTAAGGCCTTAGTCAAGTGGGTTCCCAAGACTACATCAAGTTCTACTTCATCAAGTTCGACTACGACTCCAAGGATTCCCATCAAGATGATGTGGATCCTGAAGAAGAAGAACTAGAGAGTTCTTGAGGGTGACTCTGCCAACATACTTCACTCATAGCATTTGGCAAGAACAAGTGCAATCAACTTCCACATCTTGCACTAGTTCAAGGAGTCACAAACCCTCTTGTTGGTAATACAAGGGACAAGGTAACCTAATGCTTTCATGGACATCATCTTGTGTGCGCATCACTCTATGTCTATGGATATCCTTGTTTGTTCCTTTTGGGGCTAACCCATGTAGGTATTGAAAGTGTAACTCACTCCAAAGGATTGCTCCAAATGATCTACATCAACATTGAGCATCCACATCTTCAACACCTACATGAAGTCATCATCGACAAAACCCAAGGTTAGTTCATCCCTCTTAGGGGGGATATCACATCTAGGGGGAGCTTTACTCTAAGAATTGAGCTAAAGCAAGTCTAATGGTGTGAACACAACAATACTTTATGTAAAAGTGGTAACCCCACTTGTGCTTAAACGATGAGTATGACCTATGATCAAATGTTCTCATTTGACTCCTAAGTCAATATACTCATATATAGATGACCTAGTCATCGCCAATTGTTTGATAGATGCTAGACTTGTGTGTGCATGCTTTGTCACATATTTCATTTGCCATTTTATTGTGTGAGCATGTTGGTTGCATATTTTACTCATTCGAGGACATCCACTTGTAGTTTTGATTGTTTGGTTTCTTTTTCTTTTGCCAAGTGGATGGACAAGAATGCCTAAGAACCTTCTCTAGCTATCTATGCTTTTCTTGTCTCAAACTCTATTCATGCTATATCACAAAGTTTGATCAAGTTAGATTTGAACCACTCTATGTGAGGAGCACTCGCCGTCCCCGATTCGTCATAGACTTAAACTTCCAAACATCTTGTGCGTTTCGGTCTGACCGATTCAACCTTTTCGGTCATACCGAGATCACTAAGTTGATCTAGGTTTTCAATCTCAGTGCAACCGATTTGAACTTTTTGGTCACACCGACTTGCAGCAACTGCTTGCAGTAATGCATCTTGGTGCCACCAAGTTGTTCCACTCGGTCACACCGATAGGGTCAGGCTATATATACCCCCGGGCCAAAATTTGGAAATTTTTTCGAAACCCTTCGCCCGCGCACAGCCTGCTATGCCTTTTCGGGTCTCCGGATCGTCCTCCTCGTCGCTAGTGACCTCCCGCCGCTGGTCTCTTCCGTCATCCACGGGATTCTGCTCCGCCTTGTCGCCGTAGCAAATCCATTGCCGCATTAGGGTATGGATTTGAACTTTGTGCTATTCTTAACTCTGATCCCTAGCACATTGCATTGCCATGAATCTTGCAACGTTTGAAATCTGCCTATCCAGCAAAACTACTCCGTAGATTAGTCTTGGATTGAAAATTTAGGGTTAGGTTTCCGCCGAATTCATCTCGGACTGACCGAGTCATAGAAATTGGTCTCACCGATTTGGCTCAGGCCATTGCACATGTGATTCTCGGTCTGACCAAGAATTGCAAATCGGTGTGACCGAGATCGATTCTTTGTGAAACCCTAGCAGTCTCGATACCACCAAACTGTGACTCGGTCTGACCGAGTTCACTAGTTTAGGTTCCAAAAGCTGCTTCGGTATCACCGAGTTTACAAATCGGTAGCTCGGAAATGCTTTCTGTAGAAAACTAAAACTAAGTTTTTGACTCAATTTTCTGCAAAAACCTCTGTGCTTTGTGATGCTCATCTACTCTACCTCATCTACATCTATTCACAGGGTCTGCAGTCAGAGTTTGCATTATGTCAGATCAGAGTGACAGTCAGAACAAGTCTGAGGAGCAAGTTCATATGAGTGAGGGCACTAGTCCCTCCAGCAGTTATGATGAGGGTAGCAGAAGCACACCCATCAATTTTCCAAAGGCATCCACCGGGGCAAGGAAGAAGAAAACCTCAGATTCTGAAGATGAGGACTATGTTGCTGTTGAGGATGAGGCCACTTCCAAGAAGAAGGTGCTGAAGAAGGAATATGGCACAGTTGCATCCACTAAGCCAGGAATGCAAAAGAAGGCACCTGCCAGGAGAATTCCCACTTCCAAACCTAGGAAGGTTGCCACTGGTGAAACCATGAAGTTCACCATTGAGTCTGATGATGAAGCTGTTGGCCAAGATAAGAAGAATAAGAAGAGAGTCAGAACTACTGCCAAAGTACTTGGCAAGCCCTCCATGAGGAGAGACACTGAAGAAGAAGAGGAAGAGGTTGCTGCACCAGCACCTAAAGCTCAAAAGCTGATGGCAGATGCTATTAGATCAGGGGCTACTCCATCTAAGCCCAAAGATGCTCCCAAGGCTGCTGCTCCTAAGCCCAAGTCTGCACCTTAGAGGAACACTAGGAGTATTCCAGCTGAAGAGAAGAACAAGGCCCCAGTGCCTGAAGCTGCTGAAGAAGATGAAGATTCACTGGTCTTGAGAAAGTTGAAGCCCAAGATTCCTGATCATAATAATGCTCATCCAGTTGCAGAGGATATGAAGCTCAGGAAGGATGCAGGTCTGAGACTGTGGAGACAGACTGATCCCTATGCTGTCAGAAGAAGAACTATAGTGGACTACAGGTTCCACACTAAGGAACAGCTTCTATGAGACAGTGTTGCTTGACAAGAAGCCCATAGTATGTGACATGAGATGGGTTGACTGGGATTACATCAAGAAAAATGAAGAGCACTATCCAGGAGTTTATGACAGTTTCAAGTCTTGTGGAGTTGATGACTTTGTTGGCCAGAAGCTCACCAAGTGGAATGATGAGCTCATTATGCAGTTTTACTCCACAACTCATTTCTACCCACATGGGAAGATAGTCTGGATGTCTGAGGGTACTAAGTACCAATCAATAGTGGAGGAATGGGCTGAGTTGATAAATGCTCCAAAAGAGAATGAGGATGACTTGGATGTGTATGCCAAGAAGAAGAAAGACCACAACTCTATGGCTCACATGTACAGAGAGATCCCAGATGCTGCACTAGAGACACATAAGTTTGGATCTATACATTACCTGTTGCCAGGATTGCCTAATATCAACTGGATCTTAAGGCACACTTTGCTGCCCAAGTCAGGTGATCACGGGATGATCAGAGGCCATGCAATTAACTTGCTGCATATATTTGATGGTTCTTAGAAATTCAAAGTCATGAGCCTGATTGTGGAAACAATCAAAAGGACTGCTGCTGATCAGAAGAGATCTTGTGGATATGCCCCACACATTTAGGAGCTCATAAACTCCAACATGGGCACATGCACATATCTTTTGGAAAAGGAGCACCTGCCCATCTACCCTGATTTCGAGGACAACACCATTGTGATGGATGAAAATGAACCATCATCTGTGCAAGCACAAGAGAAGAAAGAGAAAGCAAGGGCCGAGAAAGCTGCTAAGATGCCAACTGCTGAAGAGGCATCTCAGATTTACCTGAAGAGCAAGCAAGATCAGCTTGGCAACTTGATTGCCTCCACCTTCAGGATTGAGAAGGGCTTGGCCACCCTGACTCGAAACCAGGAGAGCTTGGAGAGAATCATAGAGCAGAAGTTTTATCCTCATGATGTCAAAGTTACTGAGATCCAAACTGCAGTTGAGCAACTTCAGGAGGATGTGGAGGAGAAGAAGGGCAAGTCTACCACAGATGCTTTTTCTAGAGTGCCCAGAGGACAGACATCTGCTGCAGTGCCTGTTCTAGACCCAGAGCTACATCATCTGCACCAGCTACAGCTCCAGTGCCTCCAGCTCCAGCACACACTCCACCAGCTCTAGCTACATTAATAGAAGCCTTCATCCTTGGAGCCATCTCTACACCATCACATGAAGACCAAGCCTGAGAGTCGTTTAGAACTATGCATTTTTGTGAACTTTTTGGTAACTTGTTGGCAAAGGGGGAGAAAAATGTATAGATCATAGGCTTCGAGAGAGAGTGTGGCTTTGATCTCTCTTGTCTTTTTGGTGGTTGAACTCCGTTATTCGTGTGTTTGCTTGTTTGCTTGATACATTATGCCTTGTGTGTGATTCTTGGATGATCATGTGTTTGATCATATGCTATGCTACATTAATGCTTGTTGGATGATATTATCTCTTATATCCTCATATGATCATTTCACTTTGCTTTGTGATGAGTGCGTGTATTTAATTATTATCGTTTTGAGCACTCCACCAAGATGTATGTGACATGTAAGAGTGACCCATGATCCTAACTCATTGTGCATTTGAAGTCCAAAGCAAATCTTAAATAATGCACAAATTTAGGGGGAACTCTTACTTCTCACATACTTCTCAAAGCGACGATGTTTTTCAATCTTATTATCATTTGTCGAAGCTTCGATCTATATGTTGTCATCAGTTACCAAAAAGGGGGAGATTGAAAGTGCAACTATCCCTGGGTGGTTTTGGTAATTCCTAACAACATATATCTCATTGAGATAATGCTATTTCAAGATAAATATTTCAGGAAAGCTCAATGATTGGCATGGCATGGATGAGAAAAGTGGATCCCTCAAAATGCTAAGGACAAAAGGATTGGCTCAAGCTAAAAGCACAAGACTCTACATTTACTATTTTAGTGATCCAAGATCACATTGAGTCTATAGGAAAAGCCAATACTATCAAGGAGGGATGAGGTGTTGCTTAATGCCTTTCTTGCTCAAAATGCTTAGTGATATGCTCCAAAGCCCTCAACTACTTTCTCACATCCACATATGACCCAAAACAAAAGTCCAACTCGGCCTCACCGATTCTTTCTATCCGGCGCCACCGAGTTCAGATGTCATAGACACTGCCACAAACCCTAATCAAATCGGTCTCAATGATAGGGATCTCGTTCTAACCGAGATGGGATTGTAATCTCTCTATTTCCCTTCGTAAGGTTTCGGTCAAACTGAGATGAGCGATCGGTCTCACCGAGATTGCAATGCAAACTCTCTGTTTCCCTTTCGTAATGTTTCGGTCCAACCGAGATGAGCGAATCGGTCCCATGAAGTTTGCATGATCAACCCTCTATGTATCCATTACTAAAATCGGTCTCACCGAGTTTGAGTAATCGGTCTCACCAATATTACGTTATGCCCTAACCCTAACCATATCGGTCCCACCGAGTTGATATGTCGGTCCCACCGAAAATCCTAACGGTCACATTATTTGTTGAATCGGCCCGACCGAGTTTGACGATTCGGTCCCACCGAGATTGGTAAGTTGTGTGTAATGGTTAGATTTTGTGTGGAGGCTATATATACCCCTCCACCCACTCTTCATTCATGGAGAGAGCCATCAGAACATGCCTACACTTCCAACCTACATTTTCTGAGAGAGAACCACCTACACTTGTGTTGAGGTCAAGATATTACATTCCTACCATATGAATCTTGATCTCTAGCCTTCCCCAAGTTGCTTTGTGTGGAAGGCAAGCTTGTTGGAGCGTGAAGACACAAGACTCAAGACTCCGTCCCATGTCCGGATGGGACTCTCCTTTGTGTGGAAGGCAAGCTTGTTGATCCGGATATTGTATTTCCTTCCTTGTAACCGACTCCATGTAAACCCTAGCCCTCTCCGGTTGTCTATATAAACCGGAGAGGTTGGTCCTTAGAAGCCCGATCACAACTACAATCATAATCATCATAGGCTAGCTCCTAGGGTTTAGCCTCTACGATCTCGTGGTAGATCTACTCTTGTACTACTCGTATCATCAATATTAATCAAGTAGGAAGTAGGGTTTTACCTCCATCGAGAGGGCCCGAACCTGGGTAAACATTGTGTCCTTTGCTTCCTGTTACCATCAGCCTAAGACGCACAGATCGGGACCCCCTACCCGAGATCCGCCGGTTTTGACACCGACATTGGTCCTTTCATTGAGGGTTCCTCTGTGTCTTCGCTGCAAGGTTCGATGACTCGTCTCGTTGTCAAGGACAACATTACCTCTGGGGAGCGCTAGCTGTAGGCCACACTCTCCGACTTGGCAGCTTCATCATGGCTGCCCCATCGGCGGTGGCGCCGACGATGGCCTCTCGGGTCATCACGCATAACCTTTGCGTCAATTCGGAACTCGCCAAACAGATGGATCCGATAGAGCTCTCCACCCTTAATGAGCTCTTGGATTGCATTGCCGCTTTGGGAGTCGCTACAGACTATGATCGGATCGGGCTTAAACCCGACCAAAGGGACATTAAATCCCCGCCGGCCACCCATGAGATATCGGTAGTGGAGGAACCACACACGGATTACCCCTCAATTTTGAGGAAAAATTATGTACGGATCACCGAGCTCCCTGAGCCGGACACCCACCCAAGGGAAGACATGACCTGGGTCCCGGACTTAGAATCGGGCATTGGGCCGAAGAAATTGGGCAGCACCCCGGATCCCGAGCTGTCAGACTCGGTAGCTCCGATGCCCCTGGGTGCTAGATCGGATCAGAATCCGGATTCAGCTAAGCCCACCCACCCGGACTTAAACCGTCTCTCCCATATCAGGCAAGAGCCCCAGGAGACAGTACATCGCTACTGGGCCAGATTCCTCCTTGTGCTAAATAAGGTCAAGGACTGCCGTGAGGAGGACGTAGTCTCACTTTTCTGCAAAAACTACACGAACGAAGGAATCCTTAATGCTATAAGTCGCCGTGACATAGTACACTTTGCTCACTTGGCAACCATAGTACAGAAGTACTATGCGATGGAAAGTGCCTGGAAAACCCAAACAGAATTTTGGGACAGTCCGGCTCTCACCAAAACCTTTGTCCGAACTAAATGGGCGAACTCTCGTAAGTCGGCCGATCCAATCCCCAAGAAACCAAAGCCCACTCCAGGGCGGGGAACCGTATTGGAAGAATGGCTGAATGGGCCATGTAAACTCCACAGTACTCCGGACACAACACCAACTCATAGCCTTAGGGCATGTTGGATACTCCGGCAGGTTGCAAAAAGTGGCGAAGATCTTCTTGCAAGCCATAAAGCAGAACAACATCCCGCCTACGAACACAATACTGTACTAATAGTCTTCGAGACTTTTGCCTCAAACAATAGGCGCAAGCGAGCTCATCGAAGCTCCGCTGAAATGTGCCATGTGGCAAAAATAAACCCATGGAATGACACTGCTATAACTTTCAATGCCAGTGATGAACCTCGATTCTAGATTGTCCGGGCACCAGCCGCTCTGGTCCTTAGCCCAATCGTGGACGGCTTTCGGCTCACTAAAGTACTCATGGACGGCGGAAGCAGATTAAACTTGATCTAGGAAGAAACACTCAACAAGATGGAAATTTATAAAAGCTGCATTGAACAAAGCGGCATAACCTTCAGGGGAATTATCCCTAGTCGGGAAGCACGGTGTACGGGAAAAATCACAATCGATGTGGTATTCGGCACCCCGGAGAATTACAGGTCCGAAGAAATTACATTCCAAGTGGCTCCTTTCAGAAGTGGATACCACGCCCTTTTAGGACGGGACGCGTTTACAAGCATTCAAGCTATACCCCATTACGGGTACATGAAGCTTAAATTGCCCGGACCCAATGGAATCAGCACTCTAGCCAGTGATTCGAACGTCGCACTTCACACCGAAAAAAACCCGCAGCACTAGCCCTGGAAGCATTATCCGAAGCCTTAGCAGCCGAAGAACTAAGAACGCTGTGTGCCACCATGGACAAGGACTACGTGATACTCAACAAGCGACCCAAGTCCACCTCATTTAAACCCGCAGACGAGATAGTCAAATTCCAAGTCCATCCAACGGATCCCACGAAGACGGCTTCCATCGGGACACAGTTGAGCCCCGCAATGGACACCACACTGCGAGACTTCTTGCACGAGAATTGGGACATTTTTTCTTGGCACCCATCGGACATTCCGGGTATCCCATGAAGATTGGCCGAACACAGCTGAGGGAGTCCCGGATTAGGAGGTGTCCGGATAGCCGAACTATCACCTTTGGCCGGACTCCTGGACTATGAAGATACAAGATTGAAGACTTCGTCCCGTGTCCGGATGGGACTTTCCTTGGCGTGGAAGGCAAGCTTGGCGATACGGATATGAAGATCTCCTACCATTGTAACCGACTCTGTGTAACCCTAACCCTCTTCGGTGCTTATATAAACCGGAGGGTTTTAGTCCATAGGCCGAACAACAATCATACCATAGGCTAGCTTCTAGGGTTTAGCCTCTCTGATCTCGTGGTAGATCTACTCTTGTACTACCCATATCATCAATATCAATCAAGCAGGAGTAGGGTTTTACCTGCATCGAGAGGGCCCAAACCTGGGTAAAAACATCGTGTCCCTTGTCTCCTGTTACCATCCGCCTAGACGCACAGTTCGGGACCCCCTACCCGAGATCTGCCGGTTTTGACACCGACATTGGAGCTTTCATTGAGAGTTCCTCTGTGCCGTCGCTATCAGGAAAGATGCCTCATCCTGTCTTTAAAGACGGCACCGTTGCTAAAGGATCTTTGGCTATCGGCCAAACTCTCCGACTAGGCGGTTTCCTTATGACCGCCTGCCCGACCGCCACGCCGACGATGACTTCTCGGGTCATTGAAAGCAATCTTGACGTTAGCTTGGAACTCGCCGAGCAACTGGATCCGATGGAGCTCTCTTCCTTAAACGAGCTCTTGGATCGCATCGCAGCCCTGGGAGTCACTACAGACTACGATCAGATTGGGCCTAATCCCGATCTGAGAGAGATTAACTCTCCCCAGGTTACCCACCACATTGCTGTGATAGAGGAACAATACGGCGACCCCTCTTCTATCTTAAGGACTAGCTATGTCCGGATTACCCATCCCTCCATGCCGGATTCCCACGGAGGGGAGGATGTTACTCAAGCCCTAAACCCAAAGTCAGGCAGCGGGCTAGATTCGTTGGACAACATCCAAGAACCCAAGCTTCCGAGTTCGGAAACTACTTGGCCCCTGAGTTTTAAAGTGGACGGGGTTCCGAATTTAATTCCACCTGCCCACCCAAACATAAGCGATCTATCCCTAATCCGGCAAAATACCAGTACAGTATTAACAGTCTTCGAGACTTTCGAATCAAATAATATGTGGAAACGAACATTCCGCAGCCTTGCCGAAGTCTACCAAGTAGCAACAATAAACCCATGGAGTGACACGGCTATTATCTTTAATGCCAGTGACGAACCTAAATTCCGAACAGCCCAAGCACCAGCCGCATTGGTCCTCAGTCCAATAGTGGATGACTTTTGCCTTACCAAGGTACTCATGGATGGTGGCAGCGGACTGAACCTCATTTATGAAGAAACCCTCCGAAAAATGGAAATAGACTGGAGCCACATTGAGCGAAGCAGCACAACCTTTAGAGGAATAATCCCTAGTCGGGAAGCATGTTGTATAGGAAAAATCACACTAGATGCGGTGTTCGGCATGCCAGATAATTACAGGTCCGAGGAGGTCACGTTCCAAGTGGCCTCGTTCAGCAGCGGATATCACGCTCTATTAGGGCGAGATGCATTCACAATTTTTCAAGCTATACCCCATTACGGGTACATGAAGCTCAAAATGCCCGGGCCCAACAGAATCATCACTCTTGTTAGTGACCCAGACATAGCACTCTGCACCGAAAACAAGACAGCCGCACTGGCCCTAGAGGCACTATCCGAAGCCCTAGCGGCCGAGGAACTCACTACGCTGCGCTCCACGGTGAATAGGGATGATGTGATACTCGATAAAAGATCCAAGTCCACTTCCTTTAAACCAGCGGACGAAATAGTCAAATTCCAAGTCCATCCAACGGACCCTACAAAAACGGCCTCCATTGGGGCGCAATTAAACCCTGATGTAGACGCCGCACTACGAGATTTCCTACGCGAAAATTGGGACATCTTTGCCTGGCACCCTTCAGACATGCCAGGAATCCCACGCCGGCTGGCCGAGCACAGCCTAAACATCATAAAAGGATTCAAGCCTGTCAAACAGGCTCTTCAGCGTTTCTCTAAACCCAAGAGACAGGCCATGAGAGAGGAACTAGCCAAATTATTGGAGGCCGGGTTCATCCGAGATATAAAACACCCAGACTGGCTAGCAAACCTGGTGCTGGTACCAAAGAAGGACAAATCTTGGTGCCTATGCGTCGATTTTAAAGACCTCAACAAGGCTTGCCCAAAGGATCCCTTCCCCCTCCCCCGCATCGATCAAATTATCGATGCTATCGCAGGACACAATTCATTGTGTTTCCTCGACGCATACTCCGGCTACCATCAAATTAAGATGGCAGAGCTCGACCAGGACGCAACGGAATTCATCACCCCATACGGCCCATTCTGCTTCAACACAATGCCCTTTGGGATCAAAAATGTCGGCGCAACATATCAGCGCATGATTCAGACATGTCTGGCAAACCAGATCGGCAAAACAGTGGAGGCATACGTAGACGATGTGGTCGTCAAAACCAAGCACATTGAAACTCTAGTAGACGACTTGAGGCTCACGTTCGATAATCTCCGAACATATGACATTAAGCTTAACCCGGAAAAATGTGTTTTCGGCGTACCAGCCGGAAAGCTCTTGGGCTTCATTATATCCGGTAGAGGAATTGAAGCAAACCCAGCCAAGATCCGAGCTCTGTCACAGTTGGATATCCCAAAGGACCTCAAACAAATACAAAAATTGATGGGATGCGTGCCGGCTTTAAGCCGCTTTATCTCCCATTTAGGAGAAAAGGCATTACCCCTTTATCGCCTCCTCCGTTGCACCGAACACTTCGAGTGGACGGATGCCGCCACGGCCGGACTCAAAGAAATAAAAGCCATATTGGCAACAAACCCGGTCCTGGCCGCGCCCAACATAGGCGAACCAATGCTATTATACATCACGACAACTCATCAAGTGGTGAGCGCGGTGCTCGTTGTCGAACGAGAAACGGACGGACACAAGTTCCCCCTTCAAAAAATAGTTTACTACATGTCCACTATCCTGACTCCATGCAAGTCACGGTACCCGCATTATCAGAAGATAGCGTACGCGGTGTTCATGGCATCCCGGAAGCTGCGACACTACTTTCAAGAGTGTTCGATAACAGTAGCCTCCGAAGTACCTCTTAATGACATTATAAACAACCGTGACGCGGCGGGCCGGATTGCTAAATGGGCCATTGAGCTCCTCCCGTTCGACATAACCTATAAGCCACGGCGAGCTATTAAGTCGCCAGTTTTGGCCGACTTTATCGCCAAATGGACTGAAGCCGAACTCCCTAAAGAGTACGGCGCATACTACAACTGGATCATGCACTTCGACGGCTCTAAAATGTTGGCTGGTCTGGCGGCTGGCGTCATCCTAATGTCCCCAACCGGAGATACGGTTCAATACGTACTCCAGATAATGTATACAGACTCCAACAACGCATACGAATACGAGGCCCTTCTACATGGCCTCCGGATGGCAGTCTCCATGGGCATTCAACGCCTAGAGGTGCGCGGGGATTCGAACCTCGCGATATCCCAAATAAATGGATACTTCGATGCCAAGGATCCAAAAATGGCAGCTTATCGCAACGCCGTCCTAAAAATGTCAGCTCGGTTTGAGGGGCTCGAATTTCACCATATAGCCCGGGATAACAACCAGGCAGCAGACGTATTGGCACGCATTGGTGCAAAGCGCGATGCCGTCCCTCCAAACATCTTCCTAGAGAGGCTGTTCAAGCCATCCGTACTATGGGAGGGGGAATTCGGAAATAATAACCCGGACCCAACCGCACTGCCCGACACCGAACATTTTGACACAATCGGCGGTTCTACCAACGAAGTAACATCCTCAGCCCACGTAATAATGGCAGTCATTGCCCCGTGGACGGAACCATACCTAGCCTACCTAACCAGGCAGGAACTTCCTGAGGACCAAAACTTGGCCCGCTGCATAGTACGGCGATCTAAAGCCTATAAGGTCCATGAGGGAGAGCTTTACAAGAAAAGCACAACTAGAGTCCTTCAAAGGTGTATCTCCGAAGAGGAAGGGCGGAACCTTCTGGCTGAAATTCATGCCGGACACGACGGGCACCACACCGCAGCCCGGGCCCTTGTAGGCAAGGCCTTCCGTACATGATTTTATTGGCCGACGGCCCGGGCAGATGCTCAGGACTTAGTCCGACGATGCGTCGGTTGCCAGCTCTTTGCTAATCAAAGCCACATGCCACCCACCGCCCTCAAAACTATACCCATAACCTGGCCCTTCGCGGTCTGGGGGCTTGACATGGTTGGACCCCTTAAAGGAGGAACCCACAAGCAAAGATACCTACTGGTCATGGTGGATAAGTTCACCAAATGGATAGAGGCCAAGCCTGTCAAGACGGCCGAATCCGGACCGGTGATAGACTTCATATCAGGGGTCGTACACCGTTACGGCGTCCCCCATAGCATCATCACTGACAACGGCACGAATTTTACGGCCGACGAGGTTAAACTCTGGTGCAAAAACATGGGCATCAAACTCGACTATGCTTCAGTCTATCACCCTCAAACTAACGGTCAAGTCAAGCGAGCAAATGGTCTAATCATGAGCGACATCAAACCCTGATTAGTGCGGTCCCTTAAGGAATCTAACACGCACTGGGTAGAGGAGCTCGACTCCGTACTCTGGGGGATGCAGACCACTCCAAATCGCACGGGATTTACACCATTCTTTATGGTATACGGCGCAGATGCAGTTCTGCCCTGTGACATAATTCATGACTCACCTCGCGTGCGCATGTACGAAGAAAGAGAAGCCGAGCTCGATTGGCAGGACAGTTTGGACGCATTGGAGGAGGAGCGTGATGTGGCAAAAGCCCGTTCCGCATTCTATCAACAGCAAGCTCGAAGATATCAAAGCAGAGAAGTACGGGCCAAAACTTACAACATTGGCGAGTTAGTTCTACGCTTGCCGGACAAGAAAAAGGACAAGCTCAAGCCCAAATGGGAAGGTCCCTTTATCATCGACCAAGTCCTGACCGGTGGAGCGTACTGTCTGTGAGATGCATCGGATAACCGGCTCGAGCCGAACCCATGGAACGCAGCCCGTCTCCGAAGATTCTACGCCTAGCGCCGGATTATAAGTTCGTCTCCTTCCTCCGTCTATATTTTACATATTAGCTGTCTTTTGTTTCTCTCCTTCTCCCCCCTTTTTTCTATTACAACCTTTGAAAGCTTGTTTGCGCATTGTTCGCACACACTTGACGCACTATCCGCGCTCATTATACCTGGGGGCTTCTTTAACAGAAGCTTATTTATACGGGCTTCATGCCCAACACATGTGTCACACTTCCGCATGTACCTTTTATTCGCCATTATATGCATCGATATGACTTAAGTTTTGGCCAAGCTGGGTTGCCTGGCTCCTGTGCTTACCCCTATGGTCCCAATTGTTCGGTTAGGCGGTAAAGGGAGCACCTCTGCGATTGTTACTGCCGGGTCAGCCGGATGTGTACCTCAGACTGGGTGAAGCCGAAAGCTAGCGTTCTTAAGGGAATATTCGGTCGGTGAACTAAAAGACGATTTCCTACCTATTTATTCATCTGCCCCCAGATGCTTTTCTGCTTTTTTCGCAGTCCGGACATGCACTTTAGGGCATGCCTCCCAGGGAAAGGAACCCCTAACGGAACTATTATCCCTGGAAGATGTTTCTTACTAACCATGTAATATAACATAACTAGTTGGGCACTTGTCTGATAAAGCACTAATGACCCCTACGCCTGGTCTCCATGCATGCCCCGGTTCTTATATAACCGCGAGGGTATTCAGACACACTCCAGACTATTGGGTCCCGAGGTTGAAGCGGAAAGGTCCGCTATGACAAACGATCTACAATCCGGCTAGAAGGAATTTTACATGTCATCTTAAATTACATAGTTAACTTGACTGGGCATATTCCTCTTCAATGCCATCCAGCAGGCTGTCTAGTTTACAGTCCTGCTGGGAATACTTTGCAGCCAATTCTACTTGGCCGTACACTAAGCTCACAAGGATCTCCTTCCCATCAGGCCCCGCAGGTCCGACCTCGGCCATGTGGTTTGGATCAGCCTTCGTGTACCGCGTCTTCACCATGGCCCAGGCCTCCCTGGCGCCTTGACGGAAGGCCGATATCTTCCATAAGTGGAAGCGCTGCCGCGCTCCCTTAAGCCTCTCTGCAAGATCTCCAAGGCCTTCGGGCAGGGAGACAGATGGCCACAATGCCTGGGCGACACCTTTCATCACTTGCCGAACTCGTTCATGCAGTTGCAAGAGCTCGGGAAGAATGTCACCCATAGAACCGGGCATCTCCTATGCAGGACGGCCTGTGAGCATACCTATAGACATAACTCTATTAGAGGACTTCCTCGCCGAACTCTTTTTAAAAGTTCCTTCAAGCACTTACTAAAAATGCCACGTCGAAACCGCTGATTCTCCTTAATGGTGTTAGATAGTTGGGCACGAACATCCTTTAGTTCCTCACCCAGCTGGGTGTTGGCATCTTGGAGATTATTTTTCTCCTGCCTCACCCTTGTAAGCACATACTCGCTGGCCTTTAACCGACGCATGAGCTGTTGCTTGTCCGGATCTATCCCAGCGCCATCTGCAATATTATTGTCAGACTTATACACACGCCGCACTTCACAAATTTCTTATCTTTTGAAGCATATATTACCAGAGGGGGCTCTTTGGCTTCCCACGCTGCGGCTAGTGCGGCCTCAAGTTGGGCTTTGCACTCCTCCAGCTCTTGGGACAGTTGGGTAGTCTTTTCGGTAAGATCCTGCACAAGAAATGATCCTTAAATCAGTTATTCTAACTATTTCAAGTCTCGGGGGCTACTGGCATATATAACTGTGAAATCTTCTTACCCATATGTCTTTTACATACTGCTCCGTGGCTCTGGCTAGAACATTTTGAGCGGCACGGAGGTGCGCATCTCCCTAATTAAAGGCATCCAACGCCTCTGGGGAGAAACACGCGCCACGAAGAGCTGTCCGGCGGCGCCTGTGATTCATGGCACTCTCCACCACGGAATTGGTGGCAGATAACCTGTCGGCATCCTCTGTCAGAGGAACATCCGACGCACGCCCCGTGTTCACCTCCGCTTCTGGACCTGGCTTTGGAGCCTGGCGAGCGGAGGACTGATTGGCAACCTCTCCGGATACAGTCTGGCGAGCGCTCTTCTTCCTGAAAAGGCACAAGCGTTAGTATGCCTCCCAGAAATAAAGCCGGGGAGTAAGGTGACGTGCCATACCGTTGCGCCGGAGTTTCGATCCAGACCGCACTTCTTTTTAGCCTCCTGGGCCATGCTGCCCCTTGTTGGCCAGCCGCCGCGGGCTCGGCCTTCCGCCGCGGGCTCGGCCTTCCGCCTCAAGGGCGCCCCCTGCAAAACACCATCGGTATACAATGATCAAAAACACGCATGGACGGGTCATTTTCAAAGTATTGGGACTTCGGTCTCAGTTACCTGCGAGGCGGGAAGTATTCCGGGGTAATCGGCCGTAATGGAGACCAAGGCATTATCGATGCTCAGTTGATGGAAGACCCCGTCGATCAGCTCCACCGATATGTCTGGATCCTCTTGGGAGGTCGAATCGAGGAACCGTTTCGGATCCTCGGGTTGTGGGGGCGGGCTGTTTACATCCTTTACGGCCCGGCGCAGTTCCTGCGCCAAAATCATAAGATGAGATACTTGACTATGGGAGTATGGACCGGATACGCAAAAATGAATGTCCGCTTACCCAGCTTGGAGGATTGTTCATAGAAAATCCGCCCTGTAGATTGATGCGGAGGAACTCCTCCTCTTCTCCCTTGTATAATGCAGACAAGATCTTCGTCAGATCGGCGACTGATCCCGGCCCCTTACGACCGCAGCGGGTGGCATCATCCTCCCCGTTGAAATCCCACATGGGGTGGCCTCTATACTGGAGCAGCTGCACCCCCCGCATAATGCAAATGGCCATGACTCCGATCATGGTCAGTCCGGAATGAGCTAACAACCTTATCCGGCTCATCAGGTGAATGACGTCCCTATCGTTTTCCCTCTGAGGGCTCCGTGGATGCCAGCTTAGGCGTTTCTCCAAAGGAGCGTTATTAAACTCAGGGAGGCCAACCCGAACAGGGTCCGGCAGGGGGACATCTTCTATATAAAACCATGCCGAAGGCCAGTCTTCGGACGCCTTCTTCGGGGTTCCGGACAGATATCCGGTCCCGGCGATGCGCCATAGTTCGGCTCTGCCCACTTGATATATCGACCCTCTTGAGAATGGGGCACAAGACAGAACAACTTCTTCCACAGCGCAAAATGAGGCTTGATGCCCAAAAACAGCCCGCAAAGGGCCACGAAGCCCACGATATGCAAAATGGAGGCAGGCGTAAGGTTGTGCAACTGCAGGCCATAGAACTCCAGGAGCCCCCGGAGAAACGGATGAATTGGAAATCCGAGCCCTCTTATCAAATAAGAGACAAGGCATACCCGCTCTTCTTTGGAGGGGTTGGGGACATTCTCCGCTTGCTTTCCGCCCTTATAGGTGGCGAGTCCGGCTCGAACCGGGACCATGAAGGCTGGGGGAAGAAATCCCTTGGTTTGGAGCACCACTAGCTCACTATGCGGGACGGAGCATCTCTCCCAATCTCCGGGCTGAGGGTTGGGAGGGCGAGAGGAGGAGCCGCGTCGACTGTCCATGATGGAATGGATTTCTGTCAGATGTGCTCTGATGAATGCTCGCGGAGGGAGGATGGTGTGATTCGGATCTAGATCCTCGTCTCTTTTATAGACAACTCATTTGCGCAGCTAGGGGGGTAAATGTAAAAATACCCTCACTTTTCGCATTCGTTCAACATGTGGAAGACGACCATTATTGGGCATGGAAGCCAAGGAGCACAATGTTCACAGGAAGCGGGACGCTATTCAACACGTACATAGGATTTGGAGAAGAACCCGCCTTGCAATGCCGAAGACAATCTACGCGCCGGACTCATCGCCATTGAAGCCTGGTTCGGGGGCTACTGAGGGAGTCTAGGATTAGGGGTTGTCCGGATAGCCGAACTATCACCATTGGCCGGACTCCTGGACTATGAAGATACAAGATTGAAGACTTCGTCCCGTGCCCAGATGGGACTTTCCTTGGCGTGGAAGGCAAGCTTGGCGATACGGATAGGAAGATCTCCTACCATTGTGACCGACTCTGTGTAACCCTAACCCTCTTCGGTGCTTATATAAACCGGAGGGTTTTAGTCCGTAGTCCGAACAACAATCATACCATAGGCTAGCTTCTAGGGTTTAGCCTCTCTGATCTCCTGGTAGATCTACTGTTGTACTACCCATATCATCAATATCAATCAAGCAGGAGTAGGGTTTTACCTCCATCAAGAGGGCCCGAACCTGGGTAAAAACATCGTGTCCCCTGTCTCCTGTTACCATCCGCCTAGACACACAGTTCGGGACCCCCTACCCGAGATCCGCCGGTTTTGACACCGACAACAGCCTCAATATACTAAAAGGATACAAACCTGTCGAGCAGACTCTAAGGTGATTCACAGAGCCCAAACGGCAAGCCATGGGGGAAGAGCTAGCCAAACTACTCGAGGCCGGATTCATCATAGATATCAAGCATCTGGATTGGCTGGCAAATCTGGTAATGGTACCAAAGAAGGACAAATCCTGGCGCCTATATGTCGACTTTAAAGGCCTCAACAAGGCTTGCCCCAAGGATCCCTTTCCCCTCCCTCGCATTGATCAAATCATCGACGCCACAGCAGGACATGACTCGCTGTGTTTCCTCGACGCATACTCTGGATACCATCAAATAAAAATGGTAGAGTCTGACCGAGCTACAATAGCTTTCATAATGCCATATGGTCCTTTCTGCTTCAACACTATGCCTTTCGGGCTTAAAAATGCCGGCGCAACCTATCAACGCATGATTCAAACATGCCTGGAAAAGCAAATCGAAAAAACAGTGGAGGCATATGTGGACGACATGGTCATAAAAACAAGACACGTCAAAGCCTTAATAGACGACTTGAAGCTTACGTTCGATAACCTCCGAACATACGACATCAAGCTGAACCCGGAAAAATGCGTCTTCGGCGTCCCCTCTGGGAAACTGCTGGGCTTCATTGTTTCCAGTAGAGGGAGTGAAGTGAATCCGGCAAAAATCCGAGCTCTGTCGCAGTTGGCTATACCAAAGGACCTCAAGCACATCCAGAAACTAGCTGGATGCATGGCTGCTTTGAGCCGCTTTGTCTCCAGATTAGGAGAAAAGGCATTACCTCTTTACCGCCTTGTCTGGCACACCGAACACTTCGTGTGGATGGATGCAGCCGTGTCCGGACTGGACGAAATAAAGACCTTATTGGCCAGTAATCCAGTCCTAATAGCGCCATATATCAGCGAACCTATGCTGCTGTACATAGCTGCAACACATCAAGTTGTAAGCACAGTGCTCGTCGTCGAACGAGAGGTTGACGGATACAAATTCGCGCTCCAGAAGCCGGTTTATTAAGTATCCACGGTCCTCACCCCATGCAAATCCCGATACCCACACTATCAAAAAATAGCATACGCGGTCTTCATGGCATCCCGGAAGCTACGACACTACTTTCAAGAGTTTTCGATTATGGTGGCCTCCGAAGTACCACTCAATGACATAATAAATAACCGTGACGCTACGGGCCGGATTGCTAAATGGGCCATCGAGCTCCTTCCGTTCGACATAACATACAAACCACGGCGGGCCATCAAGTCGCAAGTACTGGCTGACTTTGTCGCTGAATGGACAGAAGCCGAACTCCCTAAAGAGTACGGCACGTACTCTAACTGGATCATGCACTTCGACGACTCTAAAATGCTGGCCGGATTGGGAGCAGGTGTAGTCCTGACGTCTCCCACCAGAGAAACGGTCCAGTACGTCCTCCAAATATTATACACAGACTCCAACAATGGAGCCGAATATGAGGCTCTGTTGCACGATCTTCGGATGGCAGTCTCTATGGGCGTCCAACGCCTAGAAGTGCACGGGGATTCAAGCCTCGCAATATCACAAATAAACGGAGACTTCGATGCCAAGGATCCGAAAATGGCGGCCTACCGTAATGCCGTCCTCAAAATGTCATCTCAGTTCGAGGGGCTCGAATTCCACCATGTGGCTCGAGAAAACAATCAAGCGGCGGACGTCCTCGCCCGCATCGCGCTAAACCTGACCCTGTCCCACCTAACATATTCCTGGAAAGGCTATTCAAGCCATCCATAGTGTGGGAAGGGGAGTCCGGCAATACTATCACGGATCAGAACACACCCCTTGATTCCGAACTATCAGACATAATCGGAGGATCCACCACCGAAATAACATCTTCGGCCCACGAAATCATGGCTGTAATTGCCCCGTGGACTGAGCCTTTCTTGGCCTACCTCAATAGGCAGGAGCTCCCCGAAGACCAAAATGAAGCACGTTGCATCGTTCGACATTCTAAAGCTTACAAAGTCCATGAAGGGGAACTCTACAAGAAAAGTGCATCATGAGTGCTCCAAAGGTGCATCTCCGAAGAGGAAGGGCGGAAGCTCTTGGCTGAAATCCATGCTGGACTGGGCGGACACCATGACGTGGCTCGAGCACTAGTCAGCAAGGCCTTTCGTACAGGCTTCTATTGGTTGACGGCCCAAGCAGACGCACAGGACCTTGTCCAACACTGCGTCGGTTGCCAGCTCTTTGCCAATCACGAGCCATATGCCCCCTACCGCTCTCCAAACAATCCCCATAACTTGGCCCTTCGCGGTATGGGGGCTAGACATGGTCAGACCCCTTAAAGGGGGAAGCCATAAGAAAAAATATTTATTGGTCATGGTGGACAAGTTCACCAAATGGATAGAAGCCAAACCAGTCAAAACGGCCGAATCCAGACCAGTAATAGACTTCATATCTGGGGTCGTACACCGATACGGCATCCCCCACAACATCATCACTGATAATGGCTCCAATTTCACAGCCGATGAAGTGAAAACCTTGTGCGGCAAAATGGGCATTAAGCTCGACTACGCTTCTGTCTACCATCCCCAAACAAACGGCCAGGTCGAACGGGCAAACGGTCTCATCATGAGCGGCATCAAACCCAGACTAGTGCGATCCTTGACAGAGTCAGATACGCACTGGGTCAAAGAGCTCGACTCCGTACTCTGGGGGTTGCGGACCACGCCGAATCGCACCACTGGATATACACCATTTTTTATGGTGTACGGCACGGAAGCAGTACTACCCTGCGACATAATACATGATTCACCACGTGTACGCATGTACGAAGAGAAGGAAGCCGAGTTAGATCGGCAGGATAACTTGGATGCCCTGGAGGAGGAGCGCGACGTCGCAAAAGCCCGCTCCGCATTCTATCAATAGCAGGCTCGATGATACCAAAGCAGAGAAGTGCGGGCCAAAACTTATAATATTGGCGAGCTCGTTCTACGCCTACCGGAGAAGAAAAAGGACAGGCTCAAACCCAAGTGGGAAGGTCCCTTCGTCATTGATAAAGTTCTCACCGGAGGAGCATACCGCTTACGTAATGCATCCGATAGCAGACTCGAGCCGAATCCATGGAACGCGGCCAGACTCCGGAGATTCTACGCCTAGTGCCGAACTCAGTGTTCGTCTCCTTATCCCCTCTTTAATTATGCCCCTTTCCCTTCTCGGCCTTTTTCCCTCTTCACACAAAGTACTTAATACAGTACGGACTCCCGGATCACTCCGGCCGCACTATGTGTGTAAGTAATACCTGGGGGCTTCCTATACGGAAGCTAAAAATAATTACTCTAATGGATTTTTGCCCATCACATGCGTTTCTTTTTCCATATGTGCCTTTTCCATATGTGACTTAAGATGTGGCCAAGATGGGTTTCCTGGCTCTTGTGTTTATGCCCTACGTTCCCGTTAATTCGTCTAGGGCATAAGGGGAGCACCTCTGCGATTGTTACTGCCGGTTCAGCCGGATGTGTACCTCAGACTGGGTGAAGCAGAAAGCTAGCGTCCTTAAGAGAATATTCGGTCGGTGAACAAAAGATGTATTCGTTTATTACAATGTAAATCCCCAAAAGTTTTGTATCCTGCGCCCTTGTTGTCAGTCCGGACATGTGCATCGTCGCATGCGTACCCAGGGAAAGGAACCCCTAACGGAACTATTCTCCCTCGAAGATGTTTCTTACTATCCATGTAATATAACATAACTAGTTGGGTACTTGTCTGTTCAAGCACTTATGACCCCTACACCTAGTTTCCACGCATAACCCGGTTCTGTATAACTGATCGAGTATTCGGACTCACCCCAGACTGTAGGATCCGGGGGCTGAAGCGAAAAGGTCCGGCATGACAAATGATTTTAATCCGGCTAGGGACTACTTATGTCCATTAAATTACACAATCACTTGGACTGACTATATTCCTCCTCTATACCATCCAACAGGCTATCTAGCTTACAATCCTGTTGAGAATACTTTGCGGCTAACGCTACCTGGTCATATACCAGACTCACGGGAATTTCTTGCCCATCTGGCCCCGTCGGTCCAACTTCGGCCATATGGTTCGGGTCTAGCTTGGTGTAGCGCGTCTTCACCATAGCCCAGGATTCTCTTGCACCTTGCCGGCAGGCTGACATCTTCCACAATCGGAAGCGCCACCGTGCTCCTTGAAGCATATCCACAAGCTCCCCCATGCCATCCGGCAGGAAGCTTGATGGACACAAGGCCTGAGCAATGCCCTACATCACCTACCGAGCTCGCTCGTGCAGTTGTGAGAGGTCTTGCAGTAAATCGCCTACAGATGAGGGCATCTCCTCCTCAGGGCGACCCGTTAACATTCCTACAAGCAAAATCCTTTCAATATACTTCCTCGCCGAACTATACTATAGTTCGCCTAGGCACTTACCATAAATGCCGTGTCCAAGCCTTTTGTTCTCCTTAATGGAGTCCGCCAGCTGAGCATGGACATCTTTTAATTCCACGTCCAGCTGGACTTTGGCATCTTGAAGATTGTTCTTCTCCTGCCTAACTTGCATAAGAATGCGCTCGCCAGCCTTTAGCTGCCTTTTGAGATGTGACTCATCATCTCTTACGCCCTCCGGATTCACCCCGGGATTGTCTGCAGAATTTTCTGTTAGACTTGTCATATCAGCTATTTACTAACTGGTGCATCTTCATACAATTGAGACAAATGTTACCAGATGAGGGCTTCTGGGATTCCTCTAACTTGGCAACCATGGCCGTCAGCTAGGCCTTGCACTCCTCCAGCTCCCGAGACAATTGCTCATTCTTATCTACAAGGACCTGTGCATAAATTGATCCTTAAAATAGTTGTTCCAACCGTTTCAAGTCTCAGGGGCTACTTCTATACATGCTTATCAAATTTTCTTACCCGTATATCTTTGGTATACTGGTCCATCGCTCGAGCAAGCCCGCCTTGAGCAGCTCGGATGTATGCATCTCCCAAATTGAAGGTGTTAAATGCCTCTTCGGAAAAGATGTTGTTCCGATGTACGGCCCGCTGGCGCCGGTGATTCATGGCGCTATCTACTTCGGAATCCGTGGCCGAGAGCATATCCGCGTCCTCTGTCGGAGAACTATGCGGCATCGGCCCCGCTCCCACCTCCGCTCACGGAGCCGGTTTTGGAATCCGGCTGGTGGAGGCGTGATTGGCAGGATCCCCGGATATAGTCTTGCTACTCCTCTTCCTGCCGCGACACAAAGGGCGCTGTTATACTTCAAATACCATAATCACAGGACAGGTTTTTGCCTTACCTCTGTAGCGGCGTGTCGACCCTTACCGCCTTCCTCTTGAGCCTGCCCGATCCGGACGCCCGTGGCTGACGAGTCCCTAGGGGCTCGGCCCCGCGCTCCGACCGTTATCTCTACAAAAAAATGACACTTCAAGGGTAAGGCATGACATCTGAAAGGAGTCCTCTTCGGAGGATAGGGTTTTTTGGCCTGGCTTACATGCGACGTTGGTAGCAGTCCGGGATAGTCGGCAATAATGGCCACTGAGGCGCCATCGTGGCTTGCTTGATAAAATATCCCGTTGACAAGCTCCACAGTAATATCCGGATCTTCTTCGAGTCCTGGATCTTGGGCCCTTCCGGGGTCCTCTGGCTGCGGGGAGGGGCTGGAGATTCCTTCTACGGCCGTCCTCAGTTCCTGCTCAGAAATATCGAGGCAGATAATCTTAGCGAAGAACGCCACAATAAGTGAAGCGGGGAAAGGAATGACGACTTACCCAGTTTGGGGGGTTGTACATGGAGAATCCATCCCGTGGTTTAATGCGAAGGAATTCTTCCTCTTCCCCTTTTTATAAATCGGACAATATCCTCCCGGAGCAGTGGCGGAGTCTGGACCCTTACGGCCACAGCGGGTGACATCATGTTCCCCGTTGAAGTGCCACATGGGCTTCCCCCGATATTGAAGTGGTTGCACTCCCCGCATTATGCATATTGCCATAACCTCGACTATCGTCAGTCCGGATTTGGCCAGTAACTTTATCTTGCTCATCAGGAAATGAATTTCCCTGGTATCCTCCTTTTGGGGGCCCCGGGGGCTCCAGCTTAGACGTGCCCTCGGTGGGGTGTTACTGAACTTGGGGAGACCTGTCCGGAAGGGGAACGTCATCAATGTAAAACCACTCTGAAGGCCAGTTCTCTGGTGCCTTCTTGGGAGTGTCGGATAGGTATCCGGTCTCGGCAATGCGCCATACTTCGGTCCCGCCCACTTGACATAGGGATTCTCCCTGGTTGCGGGGGACAAGGCAGAACATCTTCTTCCATAACCCGAAGTGAGCCTCGCAACCTAGAAATAGCTCACAAAGGGCAACGTACCCTGCTATATGTAGTACGGAGGCAGGGGTAAAGTTGTGCAACTGGAGGTCATAGAACTCCAGGAGCCTGCGAAGGAACGGGTGGATGGGAAACCCTACGCCCCTTAACAGATGCGGGATGAGGCATATTCGCTCCTCTAGAGATGGATTAGGAGATCCCTCCGCCTGTTCCCCGCCGTTATAGGTGGCTATTCCGGCTCGGACGGGGACCATGAACGCCGGTGGGAGAAACCCTTGGGTTTGTAACTCTATCAAACGGCTATGAGCAACTGAACACTCTTCCCAGTCCCCCGGCTTGGAGCGAGGAGAGCGAGCAGAAGAGCTGCGACGACCGGCCATGTTGGAATGGTTTTTCCGGAGCACGCTGTTGGATGCTTGCTCGAGGGGGGAGAGTGAGGTTTGGATCTGAGAATCCCCGTCTCTTCAAATAGACGGTCAGCACGAAGGATTGGGGGTGGCAAATGCAAAAATGCCTTGGCTCCTCGCATTCACTCGACACGTGGAGATGGTCATTATTGAGGCACTGAAGCCGAGGAATACAACATTGATGGGATGCCGGACACTATTCGTCATAACAGGTACTTTGGAGTATTCGAAGATGGAACCCGCCTTGCAATGCTGAAGACAAGACTGCGTGCTGGACTCACCGTCATTGAAGCCTGGTTCAGGGGCTACTGAGGGAGTCCTAGATAGGGGGTATCCGGACAGCTGGACTATATACATCGCCAGATTATTGGAGCATGAATATACAAGACTCAAGACTCCGTCCCGTGTCCGGATGGGACTCTCCTTTGCGTGGAAGGAAAGCTTGGCGATCCGGATATTGTATTTCCTTCCTTGTAACCGACTCCATGTAAACCCTAGCCCTCTCCGGTGTCTATATAAACCGGAGAGGTTGGTCCTTAGAAGCCCGATCACAACTACAGTCATAATCATCATAGGCTAGCTCCTAGGGTTTAGCCTCTACGATCTCATGGTAGATCTACTCTTGTACTACTCGTATCATCAATATTAATCAAGCATGAAGTAGGGTTTTACCTCCATCGAGAGGGCCCGAACCTGGGTAAACATTGTGTCCCTTGCTTCCTATTACCATCAGCCTAAGACGCACAGATCGGGACCCCCTACCCGAGATCCGCCAGTTTTGACACCGACAGGGAGATTATCATTTGAAGCACAAGAGCGAGGAGTTCATCATCAACACACCATTTGTTACTTCTTGGAGAGTGGTGTCTCCTAGATTGGCTAGGTGTTACTTGGGAGCCTCCGACAAGATTGTGGAGTTGAACCAAGGAGTTTGTAAGGGCAAGGAGATCGCCTACTTCGTGAAGATCTACCCTAGTGAGGCAAGTCCTTCGTGGGCGACGACCATGGTGGGATAGACAAGGTTGCTTCTTCGTGGATGGAGCCCTCCATGGACTCGCGCAGCCGTTACCCTTCGTGGGTTGAAGTCTCCATCAACGTGGATGTACGATAGCACCACTCTCCAATTGCGTTTGCCTTCTCAAACTCCTCCCCTTTACCTTCATATGCAATTGTTTTACATTCCACTGCTATACTATTAGAATTGCATGTGTAGGTTGATTGCTTGACTTGTGCTAAGTTGCTAAAATCTGCCAAGAACTAAAATTGGGAAAAGACTAGATTTTTATTTGGTCAAGTAGTCTAATCACCCCCCTCTAGACATACTTTCGATCCTACAGAGTCCAACCAGGTTTTCGATTCCCTCTTGTCTAACCGTTTGACCCTCTCTACACAATCGCCGACCCCCTCTTGCGCGCATCCAAAAACTGCTCCGAACCCGAACTGGGCTATCGTGACCGATGGGTCCGGATCATCGCCAAACATCCCCTAATTGTCTTCAGTTTCTCTTTTGGACTCCCTAACCCATTTATTCCGGACCGTCCAATCATGATCGGAGGATCCAAATCTTCCCCCTTTTGTATATATATAGACCCCTAGTCCATTTTTAGACCAAAACCCTAAAATTTAGGACATCTGTCCCCGAGTTGCCTCCTCTGCCTCGTTCCTGAAGCCGTTGGCACCAAGCTCCCCCTGCCTCGCTTACCTCCCATGCCGGAGACCTCTGATCCCGCGCGTCTCCGTCGACCTTGCCATCGGCCGGCGACCTCGGCAGCCGGAGCTCGCCTTCGCTGGTAATAGCAGCATCAGGTCAATTTCACCTCCTTCCCCGCCCTCTCTCTCTACGTCTGATGCCCCTGATCCCGCTGTCTCTTTTCCTAGGAGATCGATCCCAGAGCTGGTCCTCGCGGCTGTCGCCCCAGCTGATTACCAGGCGCCACCTCTCGAGCCTTTCTCACGCCGCGTCGACGACCTCCAGGCAAGTCCTCGCGCTCCATTCTTCTCCTCCTCCCTTCTTTTTCTTCTTTGCGTCCCTTCTCAACTCCATCTCGACTCTCTCTGCACAGGAAAAACGCCATGGCCGCCTGAGTTCTTCCACGCCGTCCAGCGCCAGGATCCGCGCCTCCCTCCGCGTCCCTGCAGTCCCGCGCCACCGCTGCTTCCCATCGAGCGAGTAGAGGACCGCGCCCGCTTCCACTTCAGTGCCTCCCTGCTGTCCAGATCGAGCGACAGGAGCTCGCCCGGTCTAGCCGCGTGTTGACCACGCTGGCCAGCTGTGTGGGCTGCCAGCCGCGCAAGGCCCAGCACCCCTTCCAGCCTTCCTCTCCACCGAACCGGGTCATGGCCCATGGTGATCCACCCAAAGCCCAGCACCAAGCAGATTTGGCCTAATGTGTGTTTTTTTCCTTAGGGCGAATTTTAGCATTATCCAGGTTTTATAGTTTTGCAGACCCCCCCCCCCTTCATGCATTTACTTAGTCACAAACCATGCATCAGATTAAAATGATTTAAATATGTAAAATGCTTAGAATTTCATCTAGTTTAATATTTTGCAACTCTCATCCATGTTTAAAATGTTTAGCTTGATGTTTGCATTAATTTGCTTAAATAACATGTTAAAATGGTATATTTCATAACTTAATAACCGTGCATCGGTTTTTAATAAACTTTAGATGTAAATGGGGTGGAATAATGCAAAGATTAACTTGGTGCACTTTGTTTTACTGTTTAACAACATTAAAATATGTGTTAGGACAGATCAGTAGCTAATTCAAAATATGCACATGGGGATTTTTCAGAATTGTTGTTTGTTGTTCCGGCCTCATTTAAACTTGCCTAGATAGGTAGTTTTCTTATGTTTCACCTCTTTCCATGTTTAACAACATTTAATATTCTTGTGTACCTAAACGAGTGTGAACTAAATAACTCGAATGTGGTGTTTCGGCAATACGCAACTCGTTACATATTGAGCTCCACTTAACTTGTAGTGTTGGTTGTGCACTTTGCCATGCCATGCCTCATTGATGTCTACTACGCAACCTTCTTATTGTAGACGTTGTTGGGCCTCCAAGTGCAGAGGTTTGTAGGATAGTAGCAAATTTCCCTCAAGTGGATGACCTAAGATTTATCACTCCGTGGGAGGCGTAGGATGAAGATGGTCTCTCTCAAACAACCCTACAACCAAATAACAAAGAGTCTCTTGTGCCCCAACACACCCAATACAATGGTAAATTGTATAGGTGCACTAGTTCGGCAAAGAGATGGTGATACAAGTGCAATATGGATGGTAGATATAGATTTTTGTAATCTGAAAATATAAAAACAGCAAGGTAACAAGTGGTAAAAGTGAGCGTAAACGGTATTGCAATGCTAGCAAACAAGGCCTAGGGTTCATACTTTCACTAGTGCAAGTTATCTCAACAATAATAACATAACTGGATCATATAACTATCCCTCAACATGCAACAAAGAGTCACTCCAAAGTCACTAATAGCGGAGAACAAACGAAGACATTATTTTAGGGTACGAAACCACCTCAAAGTTATTCTTTCTGGTCGATCTATTCAAGAGTTCTTAGTAAAATAACATGAAGCTATTCTTTTCGTTCGATCTATCATAGAGTTCGTACTAGAATAACACCTTAAGACACAAATCAACCAAATCCCTAATGTCACCTAGATACTCCAATGTCACCTCAAGTATCCGTGGGAATGATTATACGATATGCATCACACAATCTCAGATTCATCTATTCAACCAACACAAAGTACTTCAAAGAGCGCCCAAAGTTTCTACCAAAGAGTCAAGACGAAAACGTGTGCCAACCCCTATGCATAAGTTCACAAGGTCACTGAACCTGCAAGTTGATCACCAAAATGTACATCAAGTAGATCACATGAATATCCCATTGTCACCACAGATAAGCACATGCAAGACATACATCAAGTGTTCTCAAAGCCTTAAAGACTCTATCCGATAAGAAAACTTCAAAGGGAAAACTCAATCCATTATAGGAAATAGAGGGGGAGAAACATCATAAGATCCAACTATAATAGCAAAGCTCGCGATACATCAAGATCGTGCCAAATCAAGAACACGAGAGAGAGAGAGAGATCAAACACATAGCTACTGGTACATACCCTCAGCCCCGAGGGTGAACTACTCCCTTCTCGTCATGGAGAGCACCGGGAAGATGAAGATCGCCACCGGTGCAGGATCCCCCCTCCGGCAGGGTACCGGAATAGGGTCCTGATTGGTTTTTGGTGGCTACAGAGGCTTGCGGCAGCGGAACTCCCGATCTAGGTTATGTTCTGGAGGTTTCTGTATTTATAGGATTTTTGTGGCATTGGTCTGACGTCAGGGGGGTCTCCGAGACATCCACGAGATAGGGGGGCACGCCCAGGGGGGTGGGCACGCCCCCACCCTCATGGGCAGCCCGGGACTCTTCTGGCCCAACTCTTTTACTCTGGGGCCTTCTTTGGTCCATAAAAAATCATCAAAAATTAGCACGTCAATTGGACTTTGTTTGGTATTCCTTTTCTGTAAAACTCAAAAAAAGGAAAAAACAGAAACTGGCACTAGGCTATAGGTTAATAGGTTAGTCCCAAAAATCATATAAAATATCATATAAATGCATATAAAACATCCTAGATGGATAATATAATAGCATGGAACAATCAAAAATTATAGATACGCTGGATACGTATCAAGCATCCCAAAGCTTAATTCCTGCTCGTCCTCGTGTAGGTAAATGATAAAAACAGAATTTTTGATGTGGAATGCTACCTAACATATTTATCAATGTAATTTTCTTTATTGTGTCATGAATATTCAGATCCATAAGATTCAAAACAAAAGTTTAATATTGACATAAAAATAATAATACTTCAAGCATACTAACAAAGCAATCATGTCTTCTCAAAATAACATGGCCAGAGAAAGTTATCCCTACAATATCATATAGTCTGGCTATGCTCTATCTTCATCACACAAAATATTTAAATCATGCACAACCTTGGTTTCATCCAAACAAATGTTTCATACTTTGGTATTCTCAAACTTTTTCAACTTTCACGCAATACATGAGCGTGAGCCATGGATATAACACTATAGGTGGAATAGAATGGTGGTTGTGGAGAAGAAAAAAAGGAGAAGATAGTCTCACATCAACTAGGCGTATCAACGGGCTATGGAGATGCCCATCAATAGATATCAATGTGAGTGAGTAGGGATTGCCATGCAATGGATGCACTATATAGAGCTATAAGTGTATGAAAGCTCAAAAATAAACTAAGTGGGTGTGCATCCAACTTGCTTGCTCACGAAGACCTAGGGCACTTTGAGGAAGCCCGTCATTGGAATATACAAGCCAAGTTCTATAATGAAAAATTCCCACTAGTATATGAAAGTGAAAACATAGGAGACTCTCTATCATGAAGATCATGGTGCTACTTTGAAGCACAAGTGTGGAAAAAGGATAGTAGCATTGCCCCTTCTCTCTTTTTCTCTCATTATTTTTTGTTTTTTTGGGCCTTTTTTGTGGCCTCTTTTTTTTCGTCCAGAGTCTCATCCCGACTGGTGGGGGAATCATAGTCTCCATCATCCTTTACTCACTGGGACAATGCTCTAATAGTGATGATCATCAGACTTTTATTTACTTACAACTCAAGAATAACAACTTGATACTTAGAACAAAATATGACTCTATATGAATGCCTCCGGCGGTGTAACGGGATGTGCAATGAATCAAGAGTGACATGTAAGAAAAAATTATGAATGGTGGCTTTGCCACAAATAGGATGTTAACTACATGATCGTGCAAAGCAATATGACAATGATGGAGTGTGTCATAATAAACGGAACGGTGGAAAGTTGCATGGCAATATATCTCGGAATGGCTATGGAAAAGCCATAATAGGTAGGTATGGTGGCTGTTTTGAGGAAGGTATATGGTGGGTTTATGGTACCGGTGAAAATTGCGCGACACAAGAGAGGCTAGAAATGGTGGAAGGGTGAGAGTGTGTATAATCCATGGACTCAACATTAGTCATAAAGAACTCACATACTTATTGCAAAAATCTATTAGTCATCGAAACAAAGTACTACGCGCATGCTCCTAGGGGAAGGGTTGGTAGGAGTTAACCATCGCGTGATCCCGACGTCCACTCATAAGGAAGACAATCAATAAATAAATCATGCTCCAACTTCATCACATAACGGTTCACCATACGTGCATGCTACGGGAATCACAAACTTTAACACAAGTATCTCTCAAATTCACAACTACTCTAGTAGAATGACTCTAATATCACCATCTTCATATCTGAAAACAATCACAAGGAATCAAACTTCTCTTAGTATTCAATGCACTTTATATGGAAGTTTTTATTATATCCCTCTTGGATGCCATCATATTAGGACTAAATTTATAACCAAAGCAAATTACCATGCTATTCTAGAACTCTCAAAATAATATAAGTGAAGCATGAGAGTTCATCAATTTCTTCAAAATAAAACCACCGCCGTGCTCTAAAAGGATATAAGTGAAGCACTAGAGCAAATGACAAACTACTCCGGTAGATATAAGTGAAGATCAATGAGGAGTCGAATAATTATGCAACTATGTGAAGACTCTCTAACATTTAAGAATTTCAGATCTTGGGATATTATTCAAACAGCAAGCAAAACAAAATAAAACAAAATGACGCTCCAAGCAAAACACATATCATGTGGTGAATAAAAATATAGCTCCAAGTAAAGTTACAGATGAACAAAGATGAAAGAGGGGTGCCTTGGGAAACCCCAAGCTTAGGCTCTTGCCACTCCTTATTCCATAGTCCACCGAATCTTTACCCAAAACTTGAAAACTTCACAACACAAAACTTAACAGAAAACTCATAAGCTTCGTTAGTATAATAAAATAAATCACCACTTAGGTACTGTTATTAGCTCATTATAAATTCATATTGGTGTAATAACTACTGTATTGCAACTTCTCTATGGTTCATACCATCCGATATTACTCATAGATTCATCAAAATAAGCAAACAACACATAGAAAACAGAATCTGTCAGAAACAGAACAGTATATAGTAATATGTAACTCTAGAATACTTATGTAACTCCAAAAATCCCACCAACTTAGGAAAACCTTGTAAATTTGTGTGCCAATCCAGATCAAAAAGAATCAGATCAAAAGAATGTTTCTGCGAATTACCAAAACTAATTTACTGGGCACAAAAGTTTCTGATTTTCAGCAGGATCAACACAACTATCACCGTAAGCTATCCTAAAGGCCTTACTTGGCACTTTATTGAAACAAAAGCTATAAAACATGATTACTACAGTAGAATAATCATGTGGACACACAAAAAAAGTAAGGTTAAATATTGGGTTGTCTCCCAACAAGTGCTTTTCTTTAATGCCTTTCTAGCTAGGCATGATTATGACAATGATGCTCACATAAAAGATAAGAATTGAAACATAACAGGAGCATCATGAAGCATATGACTAGCACATTTAAGCCTAACCCACTTCCTATGCATAGGGATTTTGTGAGCAAACAACTTATGGGAACAAGAATCAACTAGCATAGGAAGGTAAAACAAGCATAGCTTCATGATTTGCAACACATAGAGAAGAAAGTTGATATTATTGCAATTCCTACAAGAATATGTTCCTCCCTCATAATAATTTTTAGTATAATCACGAATGAATTCAACAATATAACCATCACATCAAGAATTATTTTCATGATGCACAAGCATATAAATTTTACTACTCGCCACATAAGCAAACTTCTTCTCATGAATAGTTGTGGGAGGAAACTCAACAAAATAACTATCATGTGGGGCATAATCCAATTGAAAACTAAAATCATGATGACAAGTTTCATGGTTATAATTAATCTTTATAGCATACATATCGTCACAATAATCATCATAGATAGCAACTTTGTTCTCATAATCAATTGGAACCTCTTCCAAAATAGTGGATTCATCACTAAATAAAGTCATGACCTCTCGAAATCCACTTTCATCAATATAATCATCATAGATAGGAGGCATGCTATCATCAAAATAAATTTTCTCATCAAAACTTGGGGGACAAAAAATATCATCTTCATCAAACATAGCATCCCCAAGCTTGTGGCTTTGCATATCATTAGCATCATGGATATTCAATTGAGCACAATTATCGGAATCCTTATTTTCATGGAGGACATTAAAAAGATGAAGCATATGAGGCAGCCTCAATTCCATTTTTTGTAGTTTTGTTTTATAGACTAAACTAGTGATAAAACAAGAAACTAAAGGGTTCGATTGCAAGATCTAAAGATATACCTTCAAGCACTCACCTCCCCGGCAACGGCGCCAGAAAAGAGCTTGATGTCTACTATGCAACCTTCTTCTTGTAGACGTTGTTGGGCCTCCAAGTGCAGAGGTTTGTAGGACAGTAGCAAATTTCCCTCAAGTGGATGACCTAAGGTTTATCAATCCGTGGGAGGCATAGGATGAAAATGGTCTCTCTCAAACAGCCCTGCAACCAAATAACAAAGAGTCTCTTGTGTCCCCAACACACCCAATACAATGGTAAATTGTATAGGTGCACTAGTTCGGCGAAGAGATGGTGATACAAGTGCAATTTGGATGGTAGATATAGGTTTTTGTAATCTGAAAATAAAAAAACAGCAAGGTAACAAGTGGTAAAAGTGAGCGTAAATGGTATTGCAATGCTAGGAAACAAGGCCTAGGGTTCATACTTTCACTAGTGCAAGTTCTCTCAACAATAATAACATAATTGGATCATATAACTATCCCTCAACATGCACCAAAGAGTCACTCCAAAGTCACTAATAGCGGAGAACAAACAAAGTGATTATTGTAGGGTATGAAACCACCTCAAAGTTATCCTTTCTGATCGATCTAATCAAGAGTCCATAGTAGAATAACATGAAGCTATTCTTTCCGCTCGATCTGTCATAGAGTTCATACTAGAATAACACCTTAAGACACAAATCAACCAAAAAACTAATGTCACCTGGATATTCCAATATCACCTCAAGTATCTGTGGGCATGATTATACGATATGCATCAGACAATCTCAGATTCATCTATTCAACCAACACAAAGTACTTCAAAGAGGGACCCAAAGTTTCTACCGAAGAGTCAAGACAAAAACGTGTGCCAACCCCTATGCATAAGTTCACAAGGTCACTGAACACGCAAGTTGGTCACCAAAACGTACATCAAGTAGACCACGTGAATATCCCAATGTCACCATGGATAAGCACATGCAAGACATACATCAAGTGTTCTCAAATCCTTAAAGACTCAATCCGATAAGATAACTTCAAAGGGAAAACTCAGATAGAGGGGGAGAAACATCATAAGATCCAACTATAATAGCAAAGCTCGCGATACATCAAGATGGCCACCGGTGAGGGATTCCCCCCTCCGGCAGGGTGCCGGAACAGGGTCCCGATTGGTTTTTGGTGGCTACAGAGGCTTGCGGCGGCAGAACTCCCGATCTAGGTTATGTTCTGGAGGGTTCTGTATTTATAGGATTTTTTGCCACCAGGGCAGTTCGTAAGTACGGCAAGCACACCTTCTCACACAATACGAATTTCTGCTGCGTCAAGCAGCCGCCTGGCGGTCAAAAGGATGCCTACTACGCCCTCCATCACATGCGGGAGATCGTAAGGGACCATCATCAACTTCTGCTACCAGATAGTCTCAAAGATTGGGTCGCGAGGTTGTCGGCAACCCAGGACGCGAACCTCAGACAAGAATTCTTTCGCATCCAGTCGGAGTTTGCGGACATCATCCATCAAGATGTCCTTCATACCTCGGGGCAGTTCTACCTCAGATATCAACCGTCCAACAATGAGATAGATGGAATGCTACAAATGCAGGGTGACAACAACCGCGATTTCATGACCATCACGACAGACGACGACTTCATCCACGCTCCTGTCTGATGAGTCGAGTCGAAAGTAGTGATGTGTAGTTCTGAAACATTGATTGGCTCATGTTGTAATTAAACTTTAATGAATTCATATGTCTCTTTGGTTTGGACAGTCATTCAACTTAGATGTAATCGATGCTATTTATTAGTAGGATCATGAATCGTGCTATTAATGTCTTGCTTTTCTCTTCCGATCCTTTTGTTGCATACTTACATATTACTTATGTATTGTCTGTTGTCTGTTGTTTGGCTTGTGCATAGAGATGTTGTCGTGTGTCGTGTACAAGGGTAAGGTTCCCGGAGTCTACGACGACTGGGAGGAGTGTCGGAGACAGGTTCACCGTTTCAGCGGTAACAGTTACAAAGGGTACACCACTAGGGCGGAGGCCGAATCTAGATACGCCCGCTATCTAGCGGGAGAAAGGAGGGAGCGTTGGAGGAACCGGATGAAGACCAGTTTGATCGCGATGATGCTCATCGTGATGACCGCAACTCTCTTTTATTTGATGGTAGTTTAGATGATCGATATCGACTTGTAATGTGAAGACAAACTCGATACTCGCGGTCTTGAGACTTGTAATGTTTTATCTTTGTTCGGTCTTTTGAATTCAGAGACTAATATGATGAATTGTATTCGGAGACTAATCTTCTATTGTATTCGATGAATCTGCTGTTGCTGTGTGCTGTTGTCTATATTCTGTCCAATAATATATTTTGTAACCTGTGCAAAAATCAGAAAAGCAAAAAAAAACAAATATTCATACTAATGGCGCATCAAGGCAGAGTGCGCCATTAGTATGACAAAGCACATGGTTACATATGGCCCCCCGGGAGGCATACTAATGGCGCATGGTGTTACATACTAATGGCGCATTGCTTGGTGCGCCATTAGTATACCAGATACTAATGGCGCACCAGGGATGCGCCATTAGTAAAAAATTCTAGTGGCGTGCTACGCACCGGTAGTGCGCCATTAGTAGGCAAAACCGGTGCGCCATTAGTATGCCTTTTCCAAGTAGTGCGTGTTAGCTTCGATTTCGTTCCGGAGTTGTGAGGATTCGTTCGACTACGTCCATTTGTCTTCTTCATGGACTCGTTCTTCTTCCTTGCGGGATCTCAGGCAAGATGACCATTACCCTCGATATCACTTCTATCTTTGCTTGCTAGTTGCTTCGTTCTATCGCTATGCCGTGCTACCTATCACTTGTTTACCATGCCCCCATATTGCCATGTCAAGCCTCTACCCACCTTCCAAGCAAACCGTTGTTTGGCTATGTTACCGCTGTTGCTCAACCCCTTATGCTATAAAAAGTAGTGATGATTATATTTACAAATCTTGTCATGATTATGATTACCCTTTTTCTGAACATTACTCTTTTAATGTGGAAACAATTTTTAGTGTTCAAGTCTCTTATGATACTTCCACTATTCCGAATGAGAAGAATTTTGCTTATGTGGAGAGTAGTAAAAATTCTATGCTTGTAGATCATTAAAAGAATACTTTAGGTGCTGGTTATATTGTTGAATTCATTCATGATGCTACTAAAAATTATTAAGAGGGAGGAATATATGCTTGTAGGAATTGCAATAATGTCAAGTTTCCTCTCTATGTGTTGAAAATCTTGAAGCTATGCTTGTTTTACCTTCCCATGCTAGTTGATTATTGTTCCCATAAGTTATTTACTCACAAAATCCCTATGCATAGGAAGTGGGTTAGGCTTAAATGTGCTAGTCATATGCTTCATGATGCTCCCGTTATGTTTCATTTCTTATCTTTTATGTGAGCATCATTGTTATCATCATGCCTAGCTAGAAAGGCATTAAAGAAAAGCGCTTGTTGGGAGACAACCCAATATTTATTCTTACTGTTTTTGTGTGTCCACATGATTATGCTACTGTAGTAGTCATGCTTTATAGCTTTTGTTTCAATAAAGTGCCAAGTAAGACCTTTAGGATAGCTTACGGTGATAGTTGTGTTGATCCTGCTGAGAATCAGAAACTTTTGCAACCAGTAAATTTTTGCATCTAATAATTATGCACTTGTATCACCATCTCTTCACCGAACTAGTGCACCTATACAATTTGCCATTGTATTGGGTGTGTTGGGGACACAAGAGACTCTTTGTTATTTGGTTGCAGGGTTGTTTGAGAGAGACCATCTTCATCCTACGCCTCCCATGGATTGATAAACCTTGGGTCATCCACTTGAGGGAAATTTGCTACTGTCCTACAAACCTGTGCACTTGCAGGCCCAACAACATCTACAAGAAGAAGGTTGTGTAGTAGACATCATCCTTCAAACACAGTGTCCGGGACGAATGGCTCGCTAAACACCTCGGCCAGGAAAAGCCAAGGACAATGGCCGCCTTAACTACACTCATGACCCTCTTTTGCACGGGTGAAGACAGCTGGTTAGCCTGTAGCAGCACCAGCAATCCCGACACCTCTGAGGTCAGGGATGTCAATGGAAAACCATGCCTCAATAAAAACAAACGTCGGAACAATGAAGAAAGCCTAGACAACACAGTGGTAAACGCTGTATTCTGGGGCTCAAGACCCATTCAACGGAAGATGCCATTTAAAGGCAACAAGGACAATCCATCCAACCTGGACAAAATCCTAGACAGGCCCTGCCAGATCCACGCCCGATAAACCAGCTAATCATACCAACAGAGAATGTTGGGTCTTCAAGCAGGCCGGCAAACTCAACGCTGAACACAAAGGGAAGGGACCTCAGAGCAAATACGAGGATGAACCTCGCCAGCCGAACACGGGGGGACAGAAGAAATTCCCACCGGAGATCAAAACAGTGAACATGATCTATGTCACTCATATCCCAAAGTGGGAGCGCAAACGCGCACTCCGTGATGTCTACGCCATTGAGCCCGTCGCCCCCAAGTTCAACCCATGGTCGGCTTGTATCCGTCATGGAGGTTTAGCTGCCCTAGTGCTCGACCCAGTAATCGACGGATACCACCTCACTCGATTCCTCATGGATGGCGGCAGTAGTCTGAATCTGATATATCAGGACACTGTCCGCAAGATGGGGATAGACCCATCAAGAATCAAGCCAAGAAGCACTACCTTTAAAGGAGTTATATCGGGCGTGGAAGCCCGCTGCACGGGCTCTCTAACATTGGATGTTGTATTCGGCTCTCCGGACAACTTTCGAAGCGAAGAACTAATCTTTGACATTGCTTCATTCCGAAGCGGCTATCATGCACTACTTGGAAGAACGACCTTCGCCTGTTTTAATGTAGTCCCGCATTATGCTTATCTAAAACTCAAAATGTCTGGACCTCGTGGCGTCATTATGGTCAGTGGAAATGGTGCGCTCTCTTCGCACAGAGGAATACACGGAGGCTCTAGCAGTCGAAGCACAAAATTGCCTATTCAAGCCGAACAGCTCATCAGTCATTAAGACCGCAGACACAGCTAAACATGTCCGACGCACACCTCAGTGCGGCAGCTCAAATATAAACCTGAGCTTGATTAGCAGCTATGCCCCCACTAACCGCCCCATAAAGAGATATACTCGAAATTCCTTGGGCGGCTTCGGGGGTACTCTGCACACAAAAGGTCCATAGTTCGGCTTGACCCTATTCGGACCCTAGAAGTTATCTTTCACGGTTCATTACAATGAACCAGCTCTACTTACAGCCACACCAGATTCTTCTACCTAGTTTTTTCTTTTTCCTTTTTTTTACGGATGGCCATCATACTATACCCTTCAAGGACACTTCACAATGGAGACAAAGGTGCAGACGTGCAGAAGGGCCCCGCATTAAGGTTTCTTTTTTAGATTAAGACCCTGTGTAAACCTTTTTTTACCTCTTGTTGTTTTATACTTTCCTAGCATATAAAATGTCCAAGAAAGATACCGGCATCATCTGTAAATATACGGCTCGCCGTACTAAAGTGGATGTTATAGAAGCAGCCCGATTCGTACTGTGTTTTGAGATTTATGTTCTCGCCACCCGCCCTCTTCCCCAACGCTGGATTGCCACATGTGCCTTGAACCATGGGTCTATCACCAGGGGATGTATTCAGCCCGGTGTATATTGTAAAGTCCGAACAACTATAGGGAGTGTTCGGCGTCGCGAGTTTGGCCTTATATGCATCAGCTCCGAATCATGTCTTTGGTCAATAGTTGGGTTGCACGGCTCCTATGCTTACTACCTTATGTTCCGCTATATCGGCTAGGGTAGTAAAGGGAGAACTACTGCGATTGTATCCCGGCTAGCCAGGATGAGCACCTCAGTAGAGAAAGCCGAAAACTGACTGTCATGATGCGGCGAGAGCTGGTCAACCACTCGATGACTCATCGGAATCTTCATGATTCCCTCCGTATTAAACGTAGTACCGTTACTCTGGTCACGTATGTAAACGCACTGTATTCAGATAACTGTGGACATACCAAACTCCTCTTGCTAAGTGAAAGTGTTAAAGCTCTATAGTCTGATTGCCTAGTTCGCCGCACTAACACCTCCTTAACGGACCAGGAAGTTGGGTCAAGTGTGATCAAGTGCTTTTCCGAACACCCTGGCTTTATACGCAAGGGGGCTGAAGCCGACGACTGCAAACTTTCAGATTATATATATATATATATATATATATATATATATATATATAAAGACGGCCGCACAGGAGGCACTAAGAATTTTCGGGCAAAAAGTATGAAAACATAGCCTTAAATATATCATAATATTGTTATTACATTTTGATACACTTTACTCGAACATAATATTTTTCTAGCACTGACCCTCTATTAAGAGGGCACACTCTAGGACATCTTCAAAGTAATGTTTTGGCATGTTAAGGTCCTTGCCTTCGGGTGGACTCTGCACCGCAATATCTGTGATGTCATCTTCGCCTAGTATATCTTGACACGGGGAAGGGCCATCCGTGCACCTTCTATGCACGTTGACCACTTCACAGCATCGGTACGTGGCACCGCATTAACAAGTTGCCGCACCAAACCAAAATAACTATCTGGAATGGCTTCAGTTGGCCACAACCGGGCTATGACGTCCTTCATGGCAGTGCCGGACATCTTATGGAGCCCGGCCCATTGGGCCATCTGTTCATTCAACAGTGGACGCTTCGGCGTGTCAAATTGCGACCAAAACAGCTTCTCCGTTGCATGTCCTTCTCGCGCGTGGAAAAACTGATTCGCATTGGCAGCACTCTTCGGCAGGTCCATAAAGGGATCCGGAGAACTCCACCGTTGATTCAGCGGCGCATACTTCGGATCGCCGAACTTAGTTTGCAATAAAAAGGGCTTACTAGCCGCGATCTCCCCAACTTGTCGGGTCTCCTCCCGAGCTACTCCAAACTCAGACCGGGCTTCCTTCGCTTCTTGTAAGGCATTGTCCAGATCGGCTGCTTTGGCTTTGTTATCTCTCTCAAAATCTTGGCATCGGCTAGTGGTATTCTTCAACTCAAATGCCATGGTAGATATCCTCTCCTCACAATGACGCCGAGCGGTCTGCTCTACTTTCAATTTGGCGGCTGCCTTTTCGGCAGCCGCATTACTCATCCTCGCTTGCTCCTTGGCCCGGGCAAGTTCCGTCCGAAGGGTCTCAACTGCGGCGTCACTATCTGCAGTTATGCATATACAAATTGTCAGTATCATGCTCATTTCACAATACTAGCATGTACTGAGTGCCCCAGAGACATACATTGCGCCTCGTCGAGCCGCCTGTTCATAAGCATGATATCATCATCGGCCACATCAACTTTCTGCTTCAAATGTGCTACCTCGATAGCTTGAGCAGTCCCCACGGACGTAACAACCTATGGTTCAATTAGTAATATCATTTCCTGGGCATATATTTTTGATCCTCTGATCGCATTCCCTTAGATGTCAACTAGAGTCTCAGGGGCTACTATCTATACGCGGGTGCATTTCACACTTATAATATAATTGAAATTACACTACGTACCTCGAAGCCTCTTAGTAGCCTAGAAAAGGCTTCATTCAATCCGCTTTTCGCGGACTGCACTCTTTCTAACACCGTACCCATCAAGGTACGATGTTCCTCTGAGATGGAGGCATGTTGCAAAATGTCCATCAATGCATCCGGCATCCCTTGGACATCTGATAATCTGGGACTTTTGTTGTTCACTATAGGGGTCGCACAACCCAGACCTTGGGTGGCCGAATTATTACCTTTGGCCCCAGTCCTCACTGTCCCTTGCGCCACTTGCAAATCGGGAAGGATCCTCCGGGACGACACCTCGGTGTTGTCTACCTCATCAGGCAGGGAGATCTTTGGACGCTGTCCATCATCTCCGAAAGTAGATCCCCCGAAGAGGAGGACTGTTGAGGAGGGTTGCGTGCCGGACTACAAACATGAGTTTAAAATATTACCCTTATAGCCAGGAAAGAACGGGACATGTTTGAAACACCCAGATTCACTTACGATGCGGCTGAGGGCCTATCTTTGCGGAGTGACTGTGTGTCAATATCACCCCCTGACTGGGATACCTTCCCCCACTTACAAGCTTCTTTTTCTGAGTCTTCGGAAGCGGCCCTTTTCTTCCCACAGGGAGAAGGGATGTCAGTTCGCCCTTCCCTTCCACCTTTGGAAGCAGGAGTTCTAATCTCCCTGGACGAATTTGTCGGCGTTCTGGGAACGGGGGTCCCCAGACTTGCCTGCCTATGGCCTGCAACGTGGCTCACCAGCGGCCCAGTATGACCCGTCTTCATCAACCCAGGTTTAAGACCCTCGCGAGGGGCCAAGCCTCGCGGGGCGGACGACACAAGGCCTCCTCAGGGGCGGCCTCACCACGCAGGCTTGTGAGGACGCAGAGAGATCAAGGCGAGGGGTACCTCGCGAGGTTCTCATGACGCAAGCCATGACGATCAAGACCAGGCGGGCGCCAGCCTGCGCAGTGTCCTCGTTTCCTCTTTGGTGCAAAGGGGGCAAGCGCAGGCGCAGAGTACCAATGCATCAAGTAAAGGTTTCCATATCAGTGCAACGAGACCAAGACAAGCAGGATGGCAAGACGGAGGTCACCGTGGAGCCCAAGACGGCGTCATCACCAGTGCCTTTGGCAGTCAAAGACCACCTTTAGTCAGGATAGCTTGTGCTAGCTGTCCCCTTACAAAATGGCCGTTGTTGGCTCCCTTCCCGCTCAATATTTGGGAAGAGGACCAAGGCCTCTATAAATAGGGCTAGCCACCGCAGTAGAAGGCATCTCATCTAGAGCCAATAGAGACGAATTGATTCCTCTCCAAGCACACCACCACAAGAACACCTCTCCTCACGAGGCTGTTCTTCCTCTGTACTATTCATCATCATCCCAAGAGGCAATCCACCACACCACACACTGGATTAGAGTATTACACCACAAAGGTGGCCCGAACCAGTATAAACCTTGTGTCTCTTGTGTTGTTCATCGTGCTAGATTAGAATCGCGGCGAGGTTCTGGGCGTGTTTTAATACGGAGAAGATCTTCGCGTGCACCCCAGAGTTTGAACCTTAAGGGTTTTGCCGGAACACGACATCCCACATTTGGCGCGCCAGGTAGGGGTGCGCCGAAATCTTCTTTCCGCTGATCTACGTCCCATCGCTTGGTCGCATCCATGGCAGGCGCTCGCCGAGCTCGCACCGAACGCCGGGTTGCTCTCGCCGCCTGCGTCGCCTAGACGTCTCCCGTCGGCGGGCCTCCTCGCCGTTTCATACATCTCCATCGTATCTATAATTTTTAATTGTTCCATGTGAATATTCAACAACTTTCATATACTTTTGGCAACTTTTTATACTAGTTTTTGGGACTAACATATTGATCCAGTGCCCAGTGCCAGTTCCTGTCTGTTGCATGTTTTATGTTTCACAGAAAAGCCATATCAAACGGAGTCCAAACGGGATTAAAACGGACGGAGAATTATTTTGAAATATTTGTGATTTTTCGGAAGTAAAATCAACGCGAGACGGTGCCCGAGGGGGCCAGGAGATAGGGGGCGCGCCCCAAGGAGGCGGGCGCGCCCTGGACTCTCCTGGTCCCCCCATAAGGTGGTTGGCGCTCTTCTTTTGCCGCAAGAAAGCTAATTTTATGAGAAAGATCTGGGCGAAATATTCACCCCAATCGGAGTTACGGATCTCCGGATATAAAAGAAATGGTGAAGGGGTAGAATCTGAGAACGCAGAAACATAGAGATAGATCCAATCTCGGAGGGGCTCTCGCCCCTCCCACGCCATGGGAGCCAAGGACCAGAGGGTAAACCCTTCTCCCATCTAGGGAGGGGGTCAAGGAAGAAGAAGAAGAAGAAGGGGGGCTCTCTCCCCCTTGCTTCCGGTGGCGCCGGAATGCCGCCGGGGGCCATCATCATCACCGTTATCTTCACCAACACCTCCATCATCTTCACCAACATCTCCATCACCTCCCCCCATCTATATTTAGCGGTCCACTCTCCCGCAACCCACTTTACCCTCTACTTGAACGTGGTCCTTTATGCTTCGTATTATTTTCCAATGATGTGTTGCCATCCTATGATGTCTGAGTAGATTTTCGGTGTCCTATCTGTGATTGATGAATTTCTACGATTGGTTTGAGTTGTATGTTTTATTATTGGTGCTGTCCTATTGTGCCCTCCGTGTGAAGCAGGCATGAGGGATTCCCGCTGTAGGGTTTGCAATATGTTTATGATTTTCTTATGGAGGGTGGCGTGAGTGACAGAAGCACAGACCCGAGTAAGTAGGTTGTTTGCGTATGGGATAAAGGGGACTTGATACTTTAATGCTATGGTTGGGTTTTACCTTAATGAATCTTTAGTATTTGCGGATGCTTGCTAGAGTTCCAATCATAAGTGCATATGATCCAAGTAGAGAAAGTATGTTAGCTTACACCTCTCCCTCAAATAGAATTGCAATAGTGATTACCGGTCTAGTAACATAGTCAATTGCTTAGGGACAATTTCACAACTCCTACCACCACTTTTCCACACTCGCTAGATTTCCTTTATTGCATCTTTATCTAAACAGCACCTAGCTTTTATTTACGTGTTCTTTATTATCTTGCACACCTATCCAAAAACACCTACAAAGTACTTCTAGTTTCATACTTGTTCTAGGTAAAGCGAACGTCAAGCGTGCGTAGAGTCATATCAGTGGCCGATAGGACTTGAGAGAATATTTGTTCTACCTTTAGCTCCTCATTGGGTTCGACACTCTTACTTATCGAAAGAGGCTACAACTATCCCGTATATTTGTGGGTCATTAAGACCTTTTTCTGGCGCCGTTGCCGGGGAGTCATAGCGTGGGGTGAATATTCTCGTGTGTGCTTGTTTGCTTTATCACTAAGTAATTTTTATTTGCTGTTCTTAGTTGTTCTCTATCTTTAGTTATGGATATGGAACACAAAATACCAAAAAAATTAGGTGTACTTGCTACTCATAGAGATGGGGTAACTCCTAAAACCCTTGATTCTCATTATGTGAAAGGTATTATGTACTACTTTGATAATCCTGAGAAAACCCCATTCAACTTTATAATGGGAGACACGTTGGATCAATGTGAATACTTTAGGGATTATCGCTCGACACAAAAAGGGAAACTATTATGGGATCAATTTATTATGTTGCGTTTGTATGCCCGGGGTCTATGCTTGAGATATGATATTACTTGTTGCTCTACGATGAAGGCTCCACACCTTCCCTTTTCATGAAAATTTAATGATAATGAAACCTTAGCTTCTTATGATAATGGTATATATGATTACTATGATGTGGAACAAATAGAAGAATTTGTTGCTTTTAAGGCTGCTAATGAAATTGAATCTTTCATTGAAAAGTATGAAGATTTAGATGATGATGTTTATAGGCCTGAAAATCTTGCTATACTTAGATATTTCTATGAAAATTATGAATACAATTACTATATTAATGCATTTATTGAGAAAGTCTCCGCTGTCCAAGAAGAGACTAATATTTTGTAGGAAGCTATGGAAGAAAAAATTGATGAAATTGTGAGCTCATTGGAAGAAAAAAATGATGAGGAGAGCGAAGAATAAAAGGAGGAAGAGCGGATTGATCACCCGTGCCCACCTTCTAATGAGAGTAGCTCTTCAACTCATACATTGTTTAATTCCCCTTCGTCCTTACCAAAGGATGATTGCTATGATGATTGTTATGATCCCGTTGATTCTCTTGAAATATCCCTTTTTGATGATGCTTGCTATGCTTGTGGCCAAGATGCCAATATGAATTATGCTTATGGAGATAAACTTGCTATAGTTCCTTATGTTAAACATGAAATTGTTGCTATTGCACCCACGCATGATAGTCCTATTATCTTTTTGAATTCTCCCAACTACACTATATGGGAGAAGTTTAAGCTTAGTAAGGATTATATTGATGGGTTGCCTTTTACCATTGCGCATGATGATTTTGATGAATGTGATATGCATGTGCTTGCTGCTCCTACTTGCAATTATTATGAGAGAGGAACTATGTCTCCACCTCTCTATGTTTCCAACACGATAGAATTGCAAGAAACTGCTTATACTATGCATTGGCCTTTACTTTGTCTGCATGAATTGTTCTTTTATGACATGCCGATGCATAGGAAGAGAGTTAGACTTCGTTGTTGCATGATATATGTTACTTTGTGCTCACTACTGAATTACAAATCATTGTTAATTAAAATTGGCTTTGATATACCTTGGGATCCGGGTGGATTCATTACTTGACCACTAAATGCCTAGCTTAATGGCTTTAAAGAAAGCGCTCCTAGGGATACAACCCGGAAGTTTTATAGAGTCATTTATTTCTGTTTAGTGCTTTCATATAGGTTAAAAACAAAAAAATAAAGAGGGGAACCTAAAACTTTTCAAAAAGGAAAGTGAATGTGAGAAAGACAAGCATTGTTGAAGTGGGAGCTAGCCTTGAACTTTGTTCATGCTCACAGAAACTTTGTGAATCTTGATTACAGAAACCTTTCAACAAAAATAATTATCCCCTTGTACAATTCCATTGTATTATAAAAATAATGTGCTAAGGTTTGCCTTTAGGATATTTACAATGCTTGTTGGTTTGTACAGTGCAGGACAGAAACTTTGGCTGTAGTGCGCGATTTTACGTTTTTTGCTGGAACGTAAATTGGTTCTGATTCCTTTTGCACTGTCTTTCTGTAAAAAAATTTTATTTTTCTAATTTTGGTAGAATTTTTGGGGTACCAGAAGTATGGTGGATGTTCAGATTTCTACAGACTGTTCTGTTTTTGACAGATTCTGTTTTTGATGCATAGTTTGCTTGTTTTGATGAATCTATCAATTTATACTAGTGGATTAAGCCATGGAAAAACTATATTACAGTAGACACAATGCAAAAACAAAATATGAATTGGTTTTCAACAGTACTTAGAGTGGTGATTTGCTTTATTATACTAACGGATCTTACCAAGTTTTCTGTTGAAGTTTTGTGTGGATGTAATGTCTAATCGAGGATGTCTCGATATGAGGAACAGGAAGAGAGGCAAGAGCTCAAGCTTGGGGATTCCCGAGGCACCCCAAGTAAATATTCAAGGAGACTCAAGCGTCTAAGCTTGAAGATGCCCCAGAAGGCATCCCCTCTTTGTTCAACAAGTATCGGTATGTTTTCGAATTTGTTTCATTGATGCATTAGTGCAAGTCTTGGAGCATCTTTTGCATTTAGTTTTCAATTTTATTTTATGCACCATGCTGGTATGAGATAGTCCTTGGTTGATTTATAGAATGCTCATTGAACTTCACTTAAATCTTTTGAGTATGGCTTTATAGAATGCTTCATGTGCTTCACTTATATCATTTGAAGTTTGCATTGCCTGTTTTTCTTCACATAGAAAATCGCCATTTGTAGAATGCTCTTTTGCTTCACTTATATTTGTTAGAGCATGGGCATATCTTTTGTAGAAATAATTAAACTCTCTTGCTTCACTTATATCTATTTAGAGAGATGACAGGAATTGGTCAATCACATGGTTAGTCATAAAATCCTACATAAACTTGTAGATCGCTGAATATGATATGTTTGATTCCTTGCAATAGTTTTGCGATATAAAGGTGGTGATATTAGAGTCATGCTAGTGGGTGGTTGTGGATTGTAGAGACACTTGTGTTGAGGATTTCAAGTCCCGTAGCATGCACGTATGGTAACCGTTGTGTGACAAATTTGAAGCATGGGGTGTTTCTTTGATTGTCTTCCTTATGAGTGGTGGTCGGGGATGAGCGATGGCCTTTTCCTACCAATCTATCCCCCTAGGGGCATGCGTAGTAGTACTTTGCTTCGAGGGCTAATAAAATTTTGCAATAATTATATGAGTTCTTTATGACTAATGTGAGTCCATGGATTATACGCACTTTTACCTTTCCATCATTGCTAGCCTCTTCGGTACCATGCATTGCCCTTTCTCACCTCGAGAGTTGGTGCAAACTTCGCCGGTGCATCCAAACCCCGTGATACGATACGCTCTATCACACATAAGCCTCATTATATCTTCCTCAAAACAGCCACCATACCTACCTATCATGGCATTTCCATAGCCATTCTGAGATATATTGCCATGCAACTTCCATCATCATCATATACATGACTTGAGCATTTATTGTCATATTGCTTTGCATGATAGTAAGATAGCTAGCATGATGTTTTCATGGATTTTCCTTTTTTTATGTCATTGCTACGCTAGATCATTGCACATCCCGGTACACCGCCGGAAGCATTCATATAGAGTCATATCTTTGTTCTAGTATCGAGTTGTAATATTGAGTTCTAAGTAAATAAAAGTGTGATGATCATCATTATAGAGCATTGCCCCATGAAAAAAAAGAAAAAAGAAAAAAAAGAAAAAAAAGGAAAGGCCAAAGAAGCCTAAATAAAAAAGGGGGCCAAAGAAGCCCACCGAAAGAAAAAAAAGAAAAAAAAGAAAATAAAAGGGGCAATGTTACTATCTTTTTTCCACACTTGTGCTTCAAAGTAGCACCATGTTCTTCATATAGATTGTCTCCTATATTGTCACTTTCATATACTAGTGGGAATTTTCATTATAGAACTTGCTTGTATATTCCAACAATGGGCTTCCTCAAATGCCCTAGGTCTTCATGAGCAAGCAAGTTGGATGCACACCCACTTAGTTTCTTTTGTTGACCTTTCATACACTTATAGCTCTTAGTGCATCCGTTGCATGGCAATCCCTACTCCTCACATTGACATCAATTGATGGGCATCTCCATAGCCCATTGATTAGCCGCGTTGATGTGAGACTTTCTACCTTTTTGTCTTCTCCACATAACCTCCATCATTGTATTCTATTCCACCTATAGTGCTATATCCATGGCTTGCGCTCATGTATTGCGTGAGGGTTGAAAAAGCTGAAGCGCGTTAAAAAGTATGAACCAATTGCTCGGCTTGTCATCGGGGTTGTGCATGATGGGGGCATTTTGTGTGACGAAAATGAAGCATGGCCAAACTATATGATTTTGTAGGGATAAGCTTGCTTTGGCCTTGTTGTTTTGAAAAGACATGATTGCTTTATTGGTACGCTTGAAGTATTATTGTTTTTATGTCAAATGATAGACTATTGCTTTAAATCACTCGTGTCTTAATATTCATGCCATGATTAGACATATGATCAAGATTATCCTAGGTAGCATTCCACATCAAAAATTATCTTTTTTATCATTTACCTACTCGAGGATGAGCAGGAATTAAGCTTGGGGATGCTGATACGTCTCCGTCGTATCTATAATTTTTTATTGTTCCATGCCAATATTCTACAACTTTCATATACTTTTGGCAACTTTTTATACTATTTTTTGGGACTAACATATTGATCCAGTGCCCAGTGCCAGTTCCTGTCTGTTGCATGTTTTATGTTTCACAGAAAACCCATATCAAACGGAGTCCAAATGGGATAAAAACGGACGGAGAATTATTTTAGAATATTTGTGATTTTTTGGAAGTAAAATCAACGGGAGACGGTGCCCGAGGGGGCCAGGAGATAGGGGGCGCGCCCCAGGGAGGCAGGCGCGCCCTAGACTCTCTTGGGGCCCCCATAAGGCGGTTGACGCTCTTATTTTGCCGCAAGAAAGATAATTTTATGAGAAAGATCTGGGTGAAATATTCACCCCAATCGGAGTTATGGATCTACGGACATAAAAGAAACGGTGAAGGGGTAGAATCTAAGAACGCAGAAATAGAGAGATAGATCCAATCTTGGAGGGGCTCTCGCCCCTCCCACGCCATGGGATCCAAGGACCAGAGAGGAAACCCTTCTCCCATTAGGGAGGAGGTCATGGAAGAAGAAGAAGAAGGGGGGGTATCTCCCGCTTGCTTCCGTTGGTTCTAGAATGCCGCCGGCGGCCATCATCATCACCGCGATCTTCACCAACACCTCCATCATCTTCACCAACACCTCCATCACCTTCCCCCATCTATATTCAATGGTCCACTCTCCTGCAACCCGATGTACCCTCTACTTGAACATGGTGCTTTATGCTTCATATTATTTTCCAATGATGTGTTGCCATCCTATGATGTTTGAGTAGATTTTCGTTGTCCTATCTGTGATTGAAGAATTGCTATGATTGGTTTGAGTTGTATGTTTTATTATTGGTGATGTCCTATTGTGCCCTCCGTGTCGCGCAAGCGTGAGGGATTCCCGCTGTAGGGTTTGCAATATGTTTATGATTTTCTTATGGTGGGTGGCGTGAGTGACATAAGCACAAACTCGAGTAAGTAGGTTGTTTACGTATGGGATAAAGGGGACTTGATACTTTAATACTATGGTTGGGTTTTACCTTAATGAATCTTTAGTATTTGCAGATGCTTGCTAGAGTTACAATCATAAGTGCATACGATCCAAGTAGAGAAAGTATGTTAGCTTATGCCTCTCCCTCAAATAGAATTGCAATAGTGATTACCGGCCTAGTAACATAGTCAATTGCTTAGGGATAATTTCACAACTCCTACCACTACTTTTCCACACTTGCTAGATTTTCTTTATTGCATCTTTATCTAAACAGCCCCTAGCTTTTATTTACGCGTTCTTTATTATCTTGCACACCTATCCAAAAACACCTACAAAGTACTTCTAGTTTCATACTTGTTCTAGGTAAAGCAAACGTCAAGCGTGCGTAGAGTCATATTAGTGGCCGATAGGACTTGAGAGAGTATTTGTTGTACCTTTAGCTCCTCATTGGGTTCGACACTCTTACTTATCTAAAGAGGCTACAACTATCCCGTATACTTGCGGGTCATCACCTTTCTCCGTCGCCTGCCGCCAACGCCGCTACCGGCCCGACAGGGAATGAGAAGCAAGCATCTTCGCGGCACCCCTCGGTGCGGCGGGAAGGCCGGACCGCCACTCCGTCGCTGAACCCAGCTGGTTCGTCGTATCACGCTCGTCGCGCCCCCACGGACGCGCAGGGCGCGTTGCTCCTGGCACATGGGCTCCTGCACTACTGCCCCGTCGACGACCTCTACAAAGAATGGCTCGCTCGCATCAATGAGATCGTCAGCGCCGCGGGGGGCTCTCCTGCGCCGTCCCTCTCACTGCCTCGCCCTCCGTCCTGCATGGGCGACGCAGCTCAGGGAGCGCCTCTGCCACCTCCTCCCCAAGAAGGCGCCCTGGCTCCAAGGTGCGCGGCCCCTGGACGTGACCCACCACGTCCGGCGCCCGCACGGCAAGAAAGAAGATGCCAAGAATTTCCTCGGTCTCAAGAAGGAGCTCACGTGCTCCCTGCACCAGCACGGCAAGACCGCATCCCTGCACCAGCACGCTAAGACCCCGCGCTGCCCCTGGCGGCAGCGCGTGGGAACCATCAAGAGCAGGCCCTGCATCTGCAAAAGGCTCCGGTGGCCACAACAGGTTGCCGCGCCTTCACCACCGAGCTGCGTAGCGTCGCCTGGCCCGGCAAGTTCAAGCCGGACCTGCCTCCTCGCTACGACGGTACTGCCGACCCCGCGGAGTTCTTGCAGCTCGACGAGCTGGGCATCGAGGTGGGCAACAGAGACGAAAAGGTCATGGTGAACTTTTTTCCCATGGCGGTCAAGGATGGTGCCTGCACCTGGCTCCTGAACCTGCCTCCCTGCTCGATCTCCTCTTGGGACGAGATGCGTAGCCGTTTCATCGCCAACTTCCAGGGTAATCGCGACCGCCCTCCGGCCGCGGGTGACCTGCACCGCATCAAGCAGCAGCTCGGAGAGACCCTGCAGAAATACATCCAGCGTTTCAACAGCGCTCGCGTCAAGATCCCCAAGGTGACGGACGAGGTCATCATCTCAGCATTTTCTGATGGAATCCGCATCGTCAAGATGAAGGAGGAGCTCACCATTCGCGAGGATCTGTGCACGTCTCTGGAGCTGTTCAACCTGGCGACCAAGTGTGCAAGAGCTGAGGAGGGGCGCCTCTCCCTTCTCGAGCTTCCAGTTGCTGACCCAGAAGAGAAGAAAGCCAAGGCCAAGGATTTGAAGTGCAAAGGAGAAGCCGTGCTCGCAGCAGAGCTAGACACGAAGTACGGCAGGGACCATCCGGAGTCATCCAAGGGCAGCCGATTCTGCGCCTACCATAACCTCTACACCCACAACACCAACGAATGGCAAGAGCTCAGGGCCATTCGAGAAGGACGCATTAGTCGACGCCCCGAATGCAACGACTGGGGCTACGGCCGAGGAGGAGGCCGAGGCGGAGGACGATGGGATGACCGAGGCGCTCGCCAGGAGTGGCGTGACCGACCTTGCGAGGATTGCTGGCAGGACCAGCCTCGCGAGGGAGCCTGGAGGGATCATCCTTTCGAGGACCGCCCGCAGGGAAACACAGGCCTTCCTCCTCAACCGCCACCGCCAAGAAGGAATGATGACCACCACCAGGACGAGTGGGCTGGGGGTTTCTAGGAGCCGTGTGCTATCGCTTGCATCCTGGGCGGTGCCCAGGCCCCAGCCTCTCAGTGCATCTTCAAGCAGTTTGCTCACGAGGTGAATGCAATCCTCCCCAAGCACGAGGCCACGCGCCCTCTCAGGTGGTCCAAGTGCACCATCACTTTCAGCTCAGCGGATCAACTCAAGTGTGCGGCTACCGCTGGCGTCCTCCCAATGCTTTGTCCCCAGTCATCAGCAACGTGAAAGTTACCAGGACCCTCATCGATGGTGTCGCAGGGCTCAACGTTCTTTCCATCAAGATGTTCAACAACCTTCAAGTGCCATATGATCAACTCTAGCCTACCAAGCCTTTCTTAGGAGTTACTGACGGCTCCACTAACCCGATAGGGTAGGTCTGCCTCCCTTTCACTTTCGGGCAGCGCAACAGCTACCACACCAAGCTCATCTACTTTGACGTCGCCCACATTGGCCTGCCATATGTCGGTGTACTAGAATAGGGGTACCCTAGTACCCCGAACTTGTGCATGAGCAGTTGCAGCACCCCGCGGCAAGGCTTGTCGGGCGAACGCCAAGATCCTCCGTGGTTCCCTTGGAGCCATTCAAGAACAAAGTATTTAAGCTCAGGAGACAAGGCCCCGGCAAGAGGAGCTTGCCAGGAAGGCCATCCAAGGCACTCCAAGGAACTTGCCGCGACGCGCCACGCGCTCCGGCAAAGCAACAAGGCCCCGGCAAGAGGAGCTTGTCGAGAAGACCAACCAAGGTACCTCGAGGCCCGGTGAGCGACAAGCTTCCGGACCCGACAAGATAACAGCAGTGGCAAGGCGCTTGCCGCGGCAGGCGGCCACTCTGTGCCCACGCTCCAGCGCATCCACCAACGTGTTGCTCTGGAGGCCTCTCCAGCCTCGCGTGGCGGGAGGCTGTGCAGCCAGCGGTGCGCAGTGGCATGCGAAGCTGAAAAGATCGTCATCGTGGCGAACGGTGGTGCCCCTAACGGTCCTTTTCTGCATTGTTTGGGCGACTCAGATGGGCATTCAATGCCCTTGTCCCCTGCCGTCAGGGTTATGTAGGGTGCACTGTACAAGTAACTGTACCAACCACCTCACCTTTTACATTTTTACCCTTCTCTGCGTTGCCACCTGTCGATGACCCCTTTAGCGTATAAAAGGAGGCCCATGCGCAACGTAGAGGGGGTTTGAAGGTTCGAATGGTTCGGAACCTAGAAAAACACTACGCTCTCTCTCTGGAGCAAGAACACAAGATAATCAAACAAGCAGCAGTAGGAGTGTTATCTCTCCGGAGAGCTCCGAAGCTGGGTAAACTGCTCGTGTGCTTCGCCTCGATCTGCTCTTCGTGTGACCTCCGCCCCCCGCCGAACCGAAAGGGGCTCGGTCCGCCGGCCCCATAGGTGTTCGTGGATCAGTTTCCCCTGACATCTTTGGCGCGCCAGGTAGGGGGCGTCGAGATTGTGTGAACCTGATCCGGCGTTCACACGAGCTAGATCTTCATTCCCTTCATCAACATGCCACCGAAGAAGAAGACTTCGGCGGCAGCCGCTCCGTCCACGTCACTTCCGCCACCGTTGGAGCAAACGGGTGGTGGAATGGATGCCGGTGGAAGAATGGACGTCGATGAGGAAGCTTATGATGCTGCCAGGTCCAAGGACAAGGCTGCACAAACCTCGGCGACTGTACATGTTCCGCGCCACTCTCAGGAGGCGCAAGACCAACAGCGTCATGGCACTTGTAGCGCCATACGCATGATAGGCCAAGATCAAGCTGGTGGATCTCGGGGCGCTCAAGACCAGCATGCACGCCAGCGTGCTGGCGCGAGCGGGGCAAGGTCGCCTGGACGGGATACTGCTCCTTCTAACATAGTTAGAAGTCCGAGCACGTCCCGCTCCTCGCGCCGTCCGCCACTGCCACCCACCACTCCAGCAGAAGCTTTGGCGCGAGCTCAACTGCTCCTAGATTACCCTTCGACATCGAACAAGGTCGACAAATGGAGGGCCACCATTCAGAGTCTCATCGGCTACGCCAACGGCGACACTCCACGGCGGCCGAGCGCGTCGCCGCCGCGGCAGGGTTGCCGGTGGCGACGAAACGGGTGGAGGTGCAACTACCATGCAATCACCACCTCGAAGGCCAAGATCGCCAACTCGCCGGATCCACCTCAACAACGACTCCACCGCATCATCGGATCCACGAGCTCGTCGCGATCAGCGCCAAGTTCTTCATGATCGACAACAAGAAGACGCTCAAACTCGCATCGAGCACCGAAGAGAAGCGCGATGTCAATCCGACAAGCGCGCTGGGCCCTCTGTTGACATGCATGCGCCAGGGGAACCAGGCGATCTGCCGTATGCGGTAGGTTGCCCTGCGTTCATTCGTGAGCTGCGGCAAGTCCAGTGGCCCAGCACGAAGAACTTCAAGCCAGACGTACCGGAGAAGTACGACGGCAAGACGCATTCGTTGGAGTTCCTCAGCATCTACACCATTGCGGTGCAGGCTGTCGGGGGACGGGATGACAAGATCCTTGCCAACTACTTCCCGCTGGTGCTCAAGCCCAACGTCAGGTCCTGGCTCATGCACTTGCCGGATAACTCCATATCCTCTTGGGCTGATCTGTGCCATCAGTTTGTCGGCGCCTTCACAGGCGGACACAAGCCTCATGGCCAGGAGAGTGATCTTCATCTGCTCGCCCAGAAGGAAGGAGAGCCCCTGCGCAAGTACATTCAGAGATTCAGCAGTGTGCAGCACAACATCCCAGACGTCCACCCTGCCGCGGTGATCAGCGCGTTCCATCAGAACGTGCGAAACCGCAGGATGCGGGAGGAAATGGCGATGTGCAAGATCAGGGACGTCAGTGAGTTATATGCACTGGCCGACAAGTGTGCACGTGCTGAGGAAGGGAGGAGACTCCCCGGAGAGAATGTAGGAGCGGGAGGATCTGACAGTGAAGAAGCTGCCCTGGCAAGGAAAAACCGGCGGCGGAACAACAAGAAGAGGATGAAGAGAAAACCGCATTTATCACCCCGTGTGGCACGTACTGCTTCATACGGATGCCTTTCGGTTTGAAGAATGCTGGTTCAACATTCGCAAGGGTAGTACACCACGCTTTTGAGCCGCAGATGCACAGAGATGTGGAAGCCTACATGGATGACATAGTGGTCAAGAGCAAGAACAGGGCGACCCTGATTCAAGATTTAGACGAGACATTTGCAAATCTGCGCAAGATCAACATCAAGCTTAACCCCGAGAAGTGCATGTTTGGAGTCCCTTCCGGCAAGCTTCTCGGGTTCTTCATGTCTCAGCGGGGAATTGAAGCCAATCCCGACAAGATCAAGGCCATTGAGCAGATTGAAGCACCAAAGCGCGTCAAGGATGTACGAAGGCTTGCCGGCTGCGTGGATGCTCTCAGCAGGTTTATCTCTAGATCTGCTGAGCGCGCCCTGCCATTTTTCAAAATTTTGAAAAAGGCAGGTCCAATAAAATGGACTCCGGAGGTGGAGGCTGCGCTGCAGGACTTGAAGAGATACCTGTCCTCCACTCCACACTTGTCGCACCTAAGCCGCAAGAGAAGTTGTTGCTGTATATAGCGGCAACCAATCAAGTGGTTAGTGCTGCGTTAGTGGCGGAGAGGGAGGCAGATGATGAGCCAGCAACCACGTTAGATGCATCCAGCGACAAGCAGGGGGCTTCGCCGACAAGCTCTGGTCCCGACAAAGATGGATCTGCGCAGGAGCATGATAAGATGCAGAAGAGAATGGTGAAGCGTCCAATTTACTTTGTCAGTTCCCTTCTACAGGGGGCTAGATCAAGGTACTCTGGTGTGTAGAAGTTGCTTTTCGGCCTCCTCATGGCCTCGAGAAAGCTGCGCCATTACTTCCTAGCACATGAGATCACAGTCGTCACTCGCTTTCCGCTGAAGAGGATACTGCAAAATCCAGAAGCGACAGGTAGGATTGTCGAGTGGGCGCTGGAACTGTCAAGCTTTGGCCTCAAGTTTGAGAGCACTTCAACTATCCAAAGCAGAGCATTGGCAGAGTTCATAGCAAAATGGACGCCAACACCAGATGAAGAAATTCCAGAGACGAGCATCCCCGTCAAAGAGGTAAGCAAAGAGTGGCTGATGTACTTTGATGGTGTCTTCTCGCTGCAAGGCGCCGGTGCGGGCGTGCTGCTTGTCGCGCCCACCGGAGAGCACCTCAAGTACATAGTCCAGATGCACTTTCCCAAGGAGCAAGCAACCAACAATACTGCAGAGTATGAAGGATTGCTTGCCGGTCTCAGAATCGCAGCAGACCTTGGGATCAAGAAGCTCATTGTCAGGGGTGACTCACAGCTTGTCGTCCGCCAAGTGAACAAGAACTACCAGAGTCCATTGATGGAAGCATATGTTGATGAAGTGAGGAAGCTAGAAGAGCACTTTGACGGCCTACAGATGGAGCATATCCCAAGAGCTCAAAATGGCATTGCTGATGGCATGTCAAAGTGCGCCGCACTAAAGTTACCTGTGGAACCATGGATCTTTGTGCTCAAGTTGACTCAACCATCCATAACACCATCAACTGGACAAAGCAAGAAGAGGAAGTTGGTTTCTGGTGACTACTTTCCGGCAGAGCTCCCCGAAGCCGCCGCCAAGAAAGTCCCCAAGATCAACACCAAGGATGCTGAGGGGCAGTCTGCTCCGGCAAGCCTTATGGTTTGTTCCGTTGAAGCAGACGCTCCCGACAAGTTTTGCTCCGGCAAGCTTGCCGGGGAACATCAAGCTCCGGCAGGGCCGCAAGTCCTTGCCGTAGAAGCGGATGTTCCCGCAGCAGCAGATGTGCCTTTAGTCCTTGTTGTCGAGCCACAAGCTCCAGCATGGGCACAGCAGATTGTCCATTTCCTTCAGATAGGAGAACTTCCCGAAGAGCAAGAAGAAGCGGAAAAAGTAGCCCGACAGTCAAGTATGTACCAGTTTGTCGATAGCATACTGTACAGAAGAAGACTCAACGGTGTGAAATTGAAGTGTATTTGCCGGGAAGATGGACAAAAGCTGTTGGCAGAGATACATGGAGGCATATGTGGCCACCACATTGGTGCAAGAGCACTTGCCGGCAAAGCTTTCCGGCAAGGTTTCTTTTGGCCGACAGCCCTCCAGGGTGCAACTGCACAAGTAACATAGTGTGAAGCGTGCCAGTTCCACTCCAAACAGATACACCAGCCAGACGATCCCTTTATCCTGGCCATTTTTGGTCTGGGGGATCGATATCCTCGGCCCTTTCCCCCGAGCTGTCAGGGGCTTTGAGTACTTGTACGTCGCAATCGACAAGTTCCCAAAGTGGCCGGAAGTGCAGCCAGTGAGGAAGGTGACAGCACAGTCAGCAGTCAAGTTCTTCAGGTCAATTGTTTGCCGTTTCGAGATCCCTAACAGGATCATCACCGACAACGGGACGCAATTCACGAGCCGCACCTTCATGCAGTACGTCCAAGACCTTGGCGCCAAGGTCTGCTTCGCTTCTGTTGCTCATCCGAGAAGCAACGGTCAAGCAGAGAGGGCAAATGCTGAAGTGCTGCGCGGGCTCAAGACCAGAACTTTCGACAGGCTGCGCAAGTGCGAAAGAAACTGGATCGAGGAGCTGCCGGTGGTTCTTTGGTCGATCAGAACGACGCCAAATCGAGCCACTGGCCAGACGCCTTTCGCTCTAGTCTATGGAGCAGAGGCAGTTCTCCCCACGGAACTCGTATACGGATCGCCTCGAGTGCTCGCTTATGATGAGCTTGAGCAAGAACAGCTGCGACAAGACGACGCGCTGCTCCTTGAGAAAGATCGTCTTCAGGCTGCTGTACGAGATGCTCGATACCAGCAAGCTTTGCGCCGCTACCATAGCCGCAAAGTTAAGGCCAGAAGCTTCGAGGAAGGCGACCTTGTTCTTCGGCGCGTTCAGTCCGCCAAGAATTCCAACAAGTTGGCGCCGAAGTGGGAAGGCCCTTATCAGATGAAACGAGTCACAAGGCCTGGCGCTGTCCGCCTTGAGACCGAAGATGGCATTCCGCGAGCAACTCCTGGAACATAGAACGTCTTCGTAAGTTTTTCCCGTAAGGCGCGGTTGCCGGAACCCGTTCCGACAACCACCTTTTGTACAAGTCTTGTCGTTGTTGCATGTAATCCTTTGTACAAAGCCGGGCGCAGATCCCGTTCATAAATAAAACCCCATGTGCTCCGCACAACTTGTCCATTTCATGCATTAGTTTCTTTCTTGCATGCGTTATCTGACACTTTGTGCAGCACCTACATCCGGTAAGCAATAACGAGCCGAAGGGCTCCATATCATTATTTTCTCTTCTATCTTTTTCTCTCAACAAAGGAAAAGAAGGTTCCCTCGCACACAAGTTTGCCGGGGGGGAAGGAGAAGATTGTGGTATGGACCAGGCGTCGTTCAAGCAAAGTTTTGCCTTGCCAGGAAGCAAACGACAGAAAAGCTAAGTTGCCAAAGTTTGAGCAATGAGTTTTTAAATTTTTGAGTTATCTTGCTCGAACGACCCTGCTTTGTATGGAAAACCTGTGCACGGAGGAACCAACTCATGGCTAGTTGCGGCCTTACTTTGTTTCGAGTCCGCTCAACAACTTAAGTGTGCTGCATCTAGTCGCGACAAGGTTTCTTGTCGGAAGCAGCACCGCCAGCAGGCTGCTGGCGTTCCGCACTCAGCGCTCGCGGCTCGGGTGCCTGCACCGACAAGTTCCCTAGAAGCGTAGGGTAAAAACATACAAAGGAAGGAATCTAGTAGAGGAAATAACATAGCAATTGATAACAGAAATAAAGTTATACTACAAGATAACTTGTCGCAGCTCTAACAGACTGTTTTCATAACATGGTTAGCAGCGACAAGGGAAAAGAAGAAATGGGGAGAAGATCGCCCGCTCCTTCCGCAGTGCCGCGAGCCGCTGCGCCTCGGCCGACTTCACGCCCTTTCCCTTGTCTGCTTCGGAGCCATGGCGGAGGTGGTGGGGGAGGTCGACGGCGTTGGTGATGCTGGTGGCAATGGGGGCGGAGCGCTGCTCTCTCGGCTTCGAGAAGAAGGGGGGGGAGCGGCGGAGGTTCGTGAAGATGGAGTAGTAGCAACCAGCAAGGGGGAACGAACTGCCCCTGTTTCCTCTGCTTATAAAGAGGGACGGGGCGGACGTTTCGCCCTTCCGAATAAAGAACCACCCACGATCTCTCCCACGACGCCGCATTCAACGCGTGCCGTTAGGGGAGAGCGCGGTGGATACGGAGCGAGATTCGGCGTGGCCCAGTCCGCGTGTGCCCGTGCCCTGTCTTGGGCCTTGCCCAACAGCGCTCGACACCGTGTCTGGCCCAGGCCCGGGGGCTCCTGTCGGTGTACTAGAATAGGGGTACCCTAGTACCCCGAACTTGTGCACGGGCAGTTGCAGCACCCCGCGGCAAGGCTTGCCGGGCGAACGCCAAGATCCTCCGTGGTTCCCTTGGAGCCATTCAAGAACAAAGTATTTAAGCTCGGGAGACAAGGCCCCGGCAAGAGGAGCTTGCCGGGAAGGCCAACCAAGGCACTCCAAGGAACTTGCCGCGACGTGCCACGCGCTCCGGCAAAGCAACAAGGCCCCGGCAAGAGGAGCTTGCCGGGAAGACCAACCAAGGTACCTCGAGGCCCGGTGAGCGACAAGCTTCCGGACCCGACAAGATAACAGCAGCGGCAAGGCGCTTGCCGCGGCAGGCGGCCACTCTGTGCCCACGCTCTAGCGCATCCACCAACGTGTCGCTCTGGAGGCCTCTCCAGGCGCGCGTGGCGGGAGGCTGTGCAGCCAGCGGTGCGCAGTGGCATGCGAAGCTGACAAGGTCGCCATCGTGGCGAACGGTGGCGCCCCTAACGGTCCTTTTCTGCATTGTTTGGGCGACTCAGATGGGCATTTAATGCCCTTGTCCCCTGCCGTCAGGGTTAGGTAGGGTGCACTATACAAGTAACTGGACCAACCACCTCACCTTTTACATTTTTACCCTTCTCTGCGTTGCCACCTGTCGGTGACCCCTTTAGCGTATAAAAGGAGGCCCATGCGCAACGTAGAGGGGGTTCGAAGGTTCGACTGGTTCGGAACCCAGAAAAACACTACGCTCTCTCTCTAGAGCAAGAACACAAGATAATCAAACAAGCAGCAGTAGGAGTGTTATCTCTCCGGAGAGCTCCGAAGCTGGGTAAACTGCTCGTGTGCTTCGCCTCGATCTGTTCTTCGTGTGACCTCCGCCCCCCGCCGAACCGAAAGGGGCTCGGTCCGCCGGCCCCATAGGTGTTTGTGGATCAGTTTCCCCCGACACCATACAATGCCATGCTCGGGTATCCGGCCTTGGCCAAGTTCATGGCGATGACCCACCATGGCTACAATGTCCTCAAGATGCCAGGAAGCGGTGGAATCATCATAGTCCCTTGCAAGCAGAAAGATGCAGTGTGCTCCCTCGAGCGTGCCTTCCAAGCTGCATCAATCAAGGAGCCGGATAGCAAGGGCGAGAACCCTCCTGAGGCAGTCCCCAAGAAGAAGAAGAAGACATCGCCTAGCTCAAGGCCGCTGAGAGGAAAATGTCTGAGCACTACGTCAAGAGCGGGAAGCAAAGGTAAGGCAAAGCACTTACTCGTTGTTGGTGATGTACGACCTCTTCCTGCTCAGGAGCGCGGCGCCCCCCAGCTTCCGGGGCACAAGTTTCACAGCATCTTCAGGGGCGGATAAGTGCACGGCCGGCTCTGCGACGGTGGCGGACGACGATGAGGTGGAGGTGCCGCCCCGGGGAAGCAACGCCATCTCGTCCTTCTTTGGGGTCCCCTACTTCAGCCTCCTCAGAGGGGTGCCCCTAGACCTTGTGGCAACCCCGGTGGATCGCGGTGACCCCTCGACCAGGCGCTCGCCGGTGTCGTCGTCATCAAAAAGGCGCGGAGGAGCTTGCTCTGCCGCGGGGGAGAGGTCTCCCACCCCCTCCAAGGTCACCTCCGAGTCCTTGTTCCCCTCCTCCCTGGGGAGATCACCGAAGGGCACCGGCACCGGGAAGCTCGGGGGCTGGGAAGGCTTCAGCGACACGAGCCCCCGCTCATGGATGACAGGCATGGCGACGACCACCTTCCCCCAGTCGTCGCGGTGGTATATCGAGAGATGGGATTCTGGGGGCCGCCCTGGTCCTTCTCGAGCAAGGTGCGCACGACCTTGCTCAGCTCCTCGTCAGACAGGACGTCCGGGCGCAACCCGAGGTCGTCTTCCGCACCCTTGAAGCTCCACAGGGGGTGCGAGTGCGCCTGGAGCGAAGCCAGGCGCTGTGTTAGGAACTCTTTAACAATCGTGGACCCTGTCGGCTTCTGTGCCTTCACGTCAGTTGTCATCTTCTCCAGCAACCGCTCCGCTCGAGGTTCGGTGTCGGCATTCTGGAAACGGGGGTCCCCAGACTTGCCTGCCTGTGGCCTGCAGCGTGGCCCAAGCAGAGGCTTAGTACGGCCCATCTTCATCAACCCAAGCACAAGACCCTCGCGAGGGGCCAAGCCTCACGGGGGGGGGGGGGACGATGCAAGGCTTCCTCAGGGGCGGCCTCATCAGGCTGGCTCGCGAGGAGGCGAAGAGATCAAGGCAGGGGTACCGCGCAAGGTGCTCATGACGCAAGCCATGACGATCGAGGCCCGGCGGGCGCCAGGCGGGCGCCATCCTGTGCAGTGTCCTCGTTTCCTCTTTGGTGCAAAGGGGGCAAATGCAGGAGCGGAGTACCAAGGCATCAAGCAATGGTTACCATTTCAGTGCAACGAGACCAAGACCAGCAGAGCGGCAGGATGGAGGTCACCGTGGATCTCAAGACGGCGTCATCACCAGTGCCTTTGGCAGTCGAAGACCAACTTTAGTCAGGATAACTTGTACTAGATGTTCCCCTTCAAAATGGCCATTGTTGGCTCCCTTCCCGCTCATTATTTGGGAAGAGGACTAGGGCCTCTATAAATAGAGATAGCCACCACAGTAGATATCATCTCATCCAGAGACTATCGAATCCACCCAAGTAGAACACCACACCAGCTCAAGAACACCCCTCGCGAGGCTGTTCTTCCTCTGTACTGTTCATCATCATCCCTGAGGCAATCCACCACACCAAAAACTAGAGTAGGGTATTACACCACAACTGTGGCCCGAACTAGTATAAACCGTGTGTCCCTTGTGTTGTTCATCATGTAGCTTATATTCACGGTGAGGCATTAGGACGTAGATCTTCGCGCGCACCCCAGAGTTCGAACCTTAAGGGTTTTCCGGAACCCGATATCCGACATTTGGCGCGCCAGGTTGGGGTGCGCCGGAGCTCTCCCTTCCGTTGACCCGCTCTCCATCAACACCGGGCTTCGTTCTCATGGCCGACGATGCACCGCCCGCTCTGGCGACTGACGCTAGCACTGGGGCGAGGGGGCTCCGAGCCTCGGCCCTTGCCTTGCGACAGGTGTAGTGGCCACACAAGTTCAAGCCAGAGATGCCGCCGTGCTACGACAGCGCGACGGATCCGCTAGCTTTCCTGCTGGCATATGACGAGGTTGTCCTCAAGGCCGGGGGCAACGACAGAGTCATGGTTAACTGGTTTCCCATGGCCCTCACCGGTCTTCCACGCATGTGGCTACTCCACCTGCCAACGACTTTTGTGGCCTCCTGGGAGGAGTTGCGTGACCTCTTCCCCGCCCATTACGCTGCACCGGTACCCCCGATCGTAGCAGCTCTCCTGGGTGGCTCGCAGGCGCCACCCTCGGGCCGCCACATCAAGCCATTCGTCCGCCAGATCGGCGCCGCCCTCATGCGCCATGGAGCTCTCCCGGGTTGGGTGGCACCCAAGGACGACTTGACCTTCAGCTTGGACGATCACCCCGCCAACACCGCCTGCTCGGGTGCGCTCCCGATGCTTTGCACACCCACCATCTACCAGGTGGCCATCACTAGGACCCTCATCAACGGCGGTGCCAGCCTCAACGTGCTCTCGGTGGAGGCCTTCAACCTCCTCCACGTGCCGCTGGAATGACTCCGGCCCAGCAAGCCCTTCTCGGGCGTAGGAGGCAGTTCAACTAGCACCCTCGGGCAGATCCGCCTTCCGGTGACCTTTGGCACCCACGGCAACTTCCGCACGGAGTTGGTCGACTTTGACATCGCCCACATCGGCCTCCCGTACAACGTCATCCTCGGCTACCCTGCCTTGGCCCATTTCATGGTAGCGACTCACCTGGCCTACAACCTCATGAAGATGCCCGGGAGCAGCGGCGTCCTCACCGTAGCTGGAGATACGAAAGATGCTCTGCAGGCGCTCAAGCTCGCCTTCAAGACAGTCACAGTGGCGCAACCTACCAGCACAGACACCCCCAAGGCAAAGGGGGTTGCGCCAACCAAGAAGAAGCAGTTGTTCACCTAGGACAAGGCGGAGACTAAGAAGGTACCAGTTGATGAGGACGGATCCTCCGGCGCCACCTTCACCATAGGCGCCAATCTCGACCCCGACTAGGAAGAGGCTCTAGTGAAATTCCTGAGCGCGAACAAGGAGGTGTTCGCGTGGGAACCCAAGCAGCTAGTGGGGGTCCCAAGGCAGTTGATCGAGCAGCACCTAAACGTGTGCCCCAATGTGTGCCCCGTGAAGTAGAAAGCAAGGCGGCAGTCCACCGAGAAGCAGGCCTTCATCGTGCAAGAAACCCGCAAGCTGGAAGCTGCAGGTGTCATTCACGAGGTTTGCTACCCTGAATGGCTGGCAAACCCTGTTGTTGTGCCGAAGAAGGGAGGAAAGGAGCACATGTGCGTCGACTTCACCAACCTCAACAAGGCCTACCCTCAGGATCCGTTCCAGCTTGCCCGCATCAACCAAATCATTGACTCCACCGCGGAGTGCGATCTGTTGTGCTTCCTGGATGCCTTCTCTGGCTATCACCAAATCAAGATGGCGATAGAAGACGTGGAGAAGATGGCCTTCCTGACCCCGTGCGGGGTGTACTGCTACACCTGCATGCTGTTCGGGTTGCGCAACACGGGCTCAACCTTTCAGTGACTGATGCATATCGCATTGGCCCGGCAGCTCTGGAGGATCGCTGAGGCCTACGTGGATGATATTGTGGTGAAGTCTCGGAAGGCAAAGACCCTGATACAGGACCTGGAAGATACCTTCACGACCCTTCGTGAAGTGGACCTGCGGCTCAACCCGGAGAAGTGCGTGTTTGGTGTTCCCTCTGGCAAGATTCTGGGCTTCCTCGTGTCCCACAGAGGGATCGAGGCCAACCCAGAGAAGGTCAAGGCAATCGAAGACATGAGTCCACCGCAAACCCTCAGGGAAATGCAGAAGCTCGCTGGATGCGTAACTGCGCTAGGGCGCTTCATCTCCAAGCTAGGGGAACGTGCCCTGCCCTTCTTCAAGCTGACGAAGAAGAAGGGCCTATTCGAACAGACACAAGAAGCTGACGAAGCATTCCAAGATCTCAAGAAGTACCTGTCCAGCCCTCTGGTGATGGTGGTCCACGCCCTCAGGAGCCCCTGGTGCTCTACCTCGCTGCCACACCCTACTCTGGTGGCGGTTCGGGAGGAGCGCCGGGTCAAGGCCGCATCGGTCGCAGCCCCGACCGTGGCAGCTCAAAGCCAGGAAGGCCTAGCAAGGGCCATGGCCTCAGCAGATGGGGACCAGCCTTGGTAGGAAAACGCCCCCAGGGATGGGGGGACCTCACCAAGCAGTCAGGAGCTAGGGGATCCTACGTCTCAGGAGGCGCTCAACTCTCCGGAGGGTGCGGGCTCCGTCGGTGCACCCACCCTCGTCGAGCACCTTGTGTATTTCGTTAGCACGGTGCTGTGGGACGCAAGGGCACGGTACCCCATGCACCAGAAGCTCTTGCTCGTACTATTGGTGGCCTTGCGTAAGCTGCAACACTACTTCCAAGGACACCCCATCAAGGGCGTCTCAGCCTACCCATTGGAGAGGGTGCTCAGGAGTCCCAACTCCGCTGGAAGGGTCGCTGAATGGAAAATTGAGCTGCAAGCATTTTAGTTGGAATTTAGCATGACCAGAGTCATCAATGGAGCCACACTTGCAGATTTTGTGGTAGAGTGGACAGAAGCGCCAGGGCTCGAGGCAGGCGAAGATCGGTCGCTTTCCCCAGGAAGCGAGGCATCGGACGGCTGGGTTATGCACTTCGATGGAGCATTCTCGCGACATGGCATGGGGGCTGGCGCAGTGCTTATATCCCCCACTCAGGACAAGCTTTATTACGCCGTGCAACTCTGTTTCCAGCAGGGCGAGAAGGTTTCCAACAATATAGCAGAATACGAGGGTCTCATAGCAGGCTTAAAGGTCGCGGCCGCACTGGGGGTGAAGCGCCTCATCCTCAAGGGTGACTCACAGCTCCTTGTCAACTTCTCCAACAAAGTGTACGAGCCCAAGGAAGAGCACATGGAGGCGTATCTTGCAGAGGTGCGCAAGTTGGAAAAGCAGTTTTGGGACTGGAGCTGCAGCATGTGCCCCGAGGCACCAACCAGGAGGCTGATGACATCGCCAAGAGGGCATCAAGGTGGCTACCTCAGGAGCCTGGCGTTTTCGAGGAACAGCTCTTCAAGCCCTCAGCAGCACCGTTACTATCAAGCACATCGCAACCTCCTGAGGAACTCCCTCAACCGCCTGCCTCAGGAGCTTTGGCCTGTGGCCCGACCTCATGAGTACGCTTGCTCCTGGCGCTGGAGCCTCTGGACGGATGCTGGACGGTGGAGCTCAAGGATTACCTGATGCAAACTCTACCAGAGAAAGAAGAGGACACGGAACGTGTGGCCTACTGCATCCAAGATGGAGAGCTCTACCGGAAGCGGCCAAATGGTGTTTCCCTGCGTTGCATCTCCAGGGAACAGGGGAAGGAGTTGCTGGCAGACATTCATGGCGGAGACTGTGGACATCACTCGTCATCACGGTCCCTCGTCGACAAGGCGTTTCGCAGCCTACGGCACTCAACGACGCGATCGAGCTGGTGAAGGCTTGTGAAGCCTGTCAATTCCATGCCAAGCGGATCCATCAGCCAGCTCAGGGCTTACAGACCATCCCACTCTCGTGGTCGTTCGCAGTCTGCGGGATGGATATCTTGGGCCCGTTTCCTTGGGCGCTAGTGGGCTATCGATACATCTACGCCGCCATTGACAAGTTCACCAGGTGGGCGGAGGTGGAAGCTATCCGCACCATCCCGGCTAGCTCTGCAGTCAAATTCATCAAGAGCCTCATTAGCCGATTTGGGGTGCCTAATCACATCATCACCGACAACGGTTCGCAATTCACCAGCAATCTCTTCAAAACATATTGTGCTAACCTTGGAACGCAAATATGCTACGCTTCGGTGGCACACCCTCGGAACAACGGCCAGGCTGAACGCACCAACGCAAAGGTCCTGAAGGGCCTCAAAACCAGGACCTTCAAGAAGAAGTTGGAGGCCTGCGGCAGGGGCTGGTACGATGAGCTCCAGTTCGTGCTATGGTCCATCCGCACTACCGCCACCAAGTCGACCAGCGAGACCCCATTCTTCTTCGTCTACGGAGCAGAGGAGGTCCTCCCTCACGAGGTCAGGTGTCGCTCCGCGCGGGTACTGGCATTTGATGAAGTGCAACAGGACACCATGCGGGGGATGGACCTCGTGCTGGGGGAGGAACGCCATCGGGAGGCCGCGCTACGAGCAGCAAGATACCATCAGGCGCTGCGGTGGTACCACTGCCGCAACATCTGCCCCAGGACTCTCAAGGTAGGTGACCTCGTGCTCAGGCGGGTGCTTGCTACGTCTTGAGCTTGCGTTGGTTTTCCTTGAAGATGAAAGGGTGATGCAGCAATAGTAGTGTAAGTATTTCCCTCAGTTTTTGAGAACCAAGGTATCAATCCAGTAGGAGGCTCCTCAAAAGTCCCACGCACCTACACAAACAAACAAAGAACTCGCAACCAACGCAATAAAGGGGTTGTCAATCCCTTCACGGCCACTTGCGAAAGTGAGATCTGAAAGAGATAGTATGGTAAGATAAATATATTTTTGGTATTTTATAATATAGATTGGAAAAGTAAAGATGCAAATAAAAGTAGATTGAAAGCTTATATGATAAAAGATAGACCCGGGGGCCATAGGTTTTACTAGTGGCTTCTCTCAAGATAGCGTAAGTATTACGGTGGGTGACAAGTTACTGTCGAGCAATTGATAGAAAAGCGAATAAATATGAGATTATCTAGGCATGATCATGTATATATGCATCACGTCCGCAACAAGTAGACCGACTCCTGCCTGCATCTACTACTATTACTCCACACATCGACCGCTATCCAGCATGCATCTAGAGTATTAAGTTCATAAGAAAAGAATAATGCATTAAGAAAGATGACATGATGTAGAGGGATAAACTCAAGCAATATGATATAAACCCCATATTTTTATCCTCGATGGCAACAATACAATACGTGCCGTGCAACCCCTGCTATCACTGGGTAAGGACACCGCAAGATTGAACCCAAACCAAACTGATAATTTGAAGAGACTTGCAAAGATAACTCAATCATACATAAAGCAATTCAGAAGAGATTCAAATATTTCTCATAGATAAACTTGATCATAAACCCACAATTCATCGGATCTCGACAAACACACCGCAAAAAGAGTTACATCAAATAGATCTCCACAAGAGAGGGGGAGAACATGGTATTGAGATCCAAAAATAGAGAAGAAGCCATCTAGCTAATAACTATGGACCCGAAGGTCTGTGGTAAACTACTCACAACTCATCGGAGGGGCTATGGTGTTTATGTAGAAGCCCTCCATGGTCGATTCCCCCTCCGGCGCAGCGCCGATGAAGGCTCCAAGATGGGTCTCGCGGATACAGAAGGTTACGGCGGTGGAAATTGTTTTTCGTTGGCTCGCTGGATATTTTCGAGGTACGTGGGTATATATAGGAGGAAGAAGTAGGTCGGTGGCTGCCCGAGGGGCCCACGAGACAGGGGCGCGCCCTCCACCCTCGTGGCCGCCTCAGCTGCTTCTTGGCTTGAACTACAAGTCCTCTGGATCACGTTCGTTCCAAAACTCATGGTCCTGAAGGTTTCATTCCGTTTGGACTCCTTTTGATATTCCTTTTCTTCGAAATACTGAAATAGGCAAAAAAAACAGCAATACGGGTTGGGCCTCCGGTTTGTAGGTTAGTCCAAAAAATGATATAAATGTGTAAAATAAAGCCCATAAACATCCAAAAGGGGTAATATAATAGCATGGGACAATAAAAAATTATAGATACGTTGGAGACGTATCAAGCATCCCCAAGCTTAATTCCTGCTCGTCCTCGAGTAGGTAAATGATAAAAACAGAATTTTTGATGTGGAATGCTACCTAGCATAATTCTCAATGTAATTTTATTTATTGTGGCATGAATGTTCAGATCGAAGTGATTCAAAATGAAAGTTCATATTGACACAATAAATAGTAATACTTCAAGCATAGTAATCAAAGCAATCATGTCTTCTCAAAATAACATGGCTAAAGAAAGTTCATCCCTACAAAATCATATAGTTAGGCTATGCTTCATTTTAGTCACACAAAAATGTTCCCAAATTCTACACCCACGATGACAAGCCAAACAATTGTTTCTTACTTAAATAATCTCAAACTTTTTCAACTTTCACGCAATACATGAGCATGAGCCTTGGATATAGCACTATGAGTGGAATAGAATATGATGATGGGGATTGTGTGGAGAAGACAAAAAAGGAGAAAGTCTCACATTGACGAGGATAATCAACGGGCTATGGAGATGCCCATCAATTGATGTGAACATGAGGAGTAGGGATTGCCATGCAACGGATGCACTAGAGCTATAAATGAATGAAAGCTCAACAAAAGAAAACTAGTGGGTGTGCATCCAACTTGCTTGCTCACGAAGACCTAGGGCATTTGAGGAAGCCCATCGTAGGAATATACAAGCCAAGTTCTATAATGAAAAATTCCCACTAGTATATGAAAGTGACAACATATGAGACTCACTATATGAAGAACATGGTGCTACTTTGAAGCACAATATATGAGACTCGCTATATGAAGGACATGGTTCTACTTTGAAGCACAAGTGTGGAAAAATAGATAGTAACATTAACCCTTTTTATTTATTTTATTTTTTTCTTTCCTTTCCTTTTTTTCTTTGGCCTTTTCTTTTTTTCTTTTTGGCATTTCTTTTTTTTCTTTTGTTTTCTATTTTTTTCTTGGGACAATGCTCTAATAATGATGATCATCACACTTTTATTGATTTACAACATATGAATTACAACTCGAAACTAGAACAAGATATGACTCTATACGAATGCCTCCGGCGGTGTACCGGGATGGTGCAATGAATCAAGAGTGACATGTATGAAAAATTATGCATGGTGGCTTTCCCACAAATACGATGTCAACTACATGATCATGCAATGGCAATATGACAAAAGTAATGTGTGTCATGATGATAAACGGAACAGTGGAAAGTTGCATGGCAATATATCTCGGAATGGCTATGGAAATGCCATAATAGGTAGGTATGGTGGCTGTTTTGAGGAAGATTAAGGAGGTTTGTATGTGATAGAGCGTATTGTATCACGGGGTTTGGATGCACGGGCGAAGTTTGCACCAAGTCTCAAGGTGAGAAAGGACAATGCACGGTACCGAAGAGGCTAGCAATGGTGGAAAGGTAAGAGTGCGTATAATCTGTGGACTCAACATTAGTCAAAAGAACTCATATACTTATTGCAAAAATTTAGAAGTAATTAAAAACCAAGCACTACGCGCATGCTCCTAGAGGGATAGATTGGTAGGAAAAGACCATCGCTCGTCCCCGACCGCCACTCATAAGGATGCACAATCCAAGTACACTTCATGCTTCAAATTTGTTACACAACTTTAACCATACGTGCATGCTACGGGACTTGCTAACTTCAACGCAAGCATTCTTTAAATCCATAATCACCCAACTAGCATGACTTTAATATCACTACCTCCATATCTCAAAACAATTATCAAGTATCAAATTGATTATAGCATCCAATTCACTTCATATGATAGTTTTTATTATACCCAACTTGGATGCCTACTATTCTAGGACCAATTTTATAACCATAGCAAATACCATGCTGTTCTAAGAGACTCTCAAAATAATATAAGTGAAGCATGAGAGACTAGCAATTTCTACAAAATTAGGCCACCGCCATGCTCCAAAAGATATAAGTGAAGCACTAGAGCAAAAACTATCTAGCTCAAAAGATATAAGTGAAGCACATAGAGTATTCTAATAAATTTCAATCAAGTAGGCTTCTCCCAAAAGGTGTGTACAGCAAGGATTATTGTGGAAAACTAAAAAGCAAATACTAATATCATACAAGACGCTCCAAGCAAAACACGTATCATGTGGCGAATAAAAATATAGCTCCAACTAAAGTTACCAATGAACGAAGACGAAAGAGGGGATGCCTTCCGGGGCATCCCCAAGATTAGGCTTTTGGCTATTCTTGAATATCTTGCATGCCATGGGCATCCCCAAGCTTAGGGTTTTGCCACTCCTTATTCCATAGTCCATCAAATCTTTACCCAAAACTTGAAAACTTCACAACACAAAACTCAACAGGAAATCTCATAAGCTCCGTTAGTGAAAGAAAACAAAACTACCACATAAGGTACTGTAATGAACTCATAATTTATTTATTGTGGTGTTAAACCTACTGTATTTCAAGTTCTCTATGGTTCATACAACTTAATACTAGCCATAGATGCATTAAAATAAGCAAACAAGACACGAAAAACAGAATCTGTCAAAAACAGAACAGTCTGTAGCAATCTGTAACTAACGCGAACTTATGGAACTTTACAAATCCTACAAAAATAGGAAGTCTTGGGAAATTTGTCTATTGATCAGCATCAAAAAGAATCAGCGCAAAATCACGTTTCTGTTATTTAACAAAACTACTTTTGTGCACGCAAAAGTTTCTGTTTCTCAGCAGAATCAAATTAACTCTCACCATAGGTTATCCTATAGGTTCTACTTGGCACAAACACTAATTAAAACATAAAAACACATCTAAACAGAAGGTAGATGAAAAAATTATTACTAAACAGAAAAAAACAAAAAAACAAATAAAATTGGGTTGCCTCCCAACTACTGCTATCGTTTAACGCCCCTAGCTAGGCATAAAAGCGAAGATATATCTAAGTAGTGCCATATTTGGCACTCAATTCATAAGTAGCCCGCATGATAGATTCATAAGGTAATTTGACTTTCTTTCTTGGAAATTTCTCAATGCCTTTACTTAATGGAAATTGGAATCTAATATTACCTTCCTTCATATCAATAATCACGCCAATCGTTCTAAGGAAAGGTCTACCAAGAATAATAGGGCAAGAAAGCTTGCAATCTATATCAAGAACGATAAAATCTACGGGCACCAAATTTCTATTTGCAACAATGAGAACATCATTGATCCTTCCCATTGGCTTTTTAATAGTGGAATCCGCAAGGTGCAAATTTAAAGAGCAATCATCAAGATCATGGAAACCTAGAATATCACATAGAGTTTTTGGAATTGTGGAAACACTAGCACCCAAATCACACAAAGCAAAACACTCATGATTTTTAATTTTAATCTTTATAGTAGGTTCCCACTCATCATTAAGTTTTCTAGGTATAGAAACTTCCAAATTAAGTTTTTATCATAAGATTGCATCAAGGCATCAACGATATGTTTGGTAAAAGCTTTATTTTGACTATAAGCATGAGGAGAATTAACAACGGATTGCAACAAGGAAATACAACCTTCTAAAGAACAATTATCATAATCAAATTCCTTGAAATCCGGGATAGTGGGTTCAATGCTATTTAAAGTCATGTCCTCTCCGATCCCACTTTTACCAAATTTAGCATCAAGATCTAAAAACTCCGAATTATTGGGACGCCTTCTAACTAAAGTTGACTCATCTCCAGTCCCATTATTAAGATTCATATTTCAAAACAAAGATCTAATAGGAGATACATCAATAACTTTAAGATCTTCATCATTATTTTCATGGAAACTAGAAGAACACGCCTTTACAATGCAATCTTTCTTAGCACGCAATCTAGTGGTTCTTTCCTTGCACTCATTAATGGAAATTCTCAAGGCTTTGAGAGACTCATTGATATCATGCTTAGGAGGACTAGATCTAAGTTTAAGAGAATCAACATCAAGCAAAAGTCTATCAACTTTCCTAGCCAAATCGTCAACTTTGAGAAACTTTTCTTCAAGCAAAGCATTAAAATTCTTTTGAGAGATCATAAATTCTTTCACACTATTCTCAAAATCAGAGGGCATATTATTAAAATTACCATAAGAATTGTTGTAGGAATTTCCATAATTATTAGAGGAATTACTAGGGAATGGTCTAGAATTAAAGTTTTCTCTATAAGCATTGTTTCCAAAACTATTCCTAGCAACAAAATCACATCCATAGATTCATTATTATTCTCAATCAAAGTAGACAAAGGCATATCATTGGGATCAAGAGGAGTATTGTTAGTAGAAAACAACTTCATAAGTTCATCCATCTTTCCACTCAAAACATTGATTTCTTTTATAGCATGCACTTTTTTACTAGAAGATCTTTCGGTGTGCCATTGAGAATAATTAGCCATAATATTATCAAGAAGTTTTGTAGCACCTCCTAACGCGATTTCGATAAATGTGCCTCCCGCGGCCGAATCTAATAGATTTCTAGAAGCAAAGTTCAAACCGGCATAAAAATTTTGTATGATCATCCATAAATTCAAACCATGAGTAGGGCAATTGCGAATCATCAATTTCATTCTTTCCCAAGATTGGGCAACATGCTCATGATAAAGTTGTTTAAAATTCATAATATCGTTTCTAAGAGTGATGATCTTAGTGGGAGGAAAAATACTTAGAGATAAAAGCATCTTTGCACTAGTTCCAAAAATCAATACTATTTTTAGGCAAAGACGAAAACCAAACTTTAGCACGATCTCTAAGTGAAAACGGGAATAACTTCAATTTAAAAATATCATTATCCGTATCGTTCTTCTTTTGTATATCACACAAATCAACAAAGTTGTTTAGATGGGTAGCGGCATCTTCACTAGGAAGGTCGGCGAATTGATCTTTCATAACAAGATTCAGCAAAGCAGTATTGATTTCACAAGACTCAACATCATTAAGAGGAGCAATCGGAGTAGTAAGGAAATCATTATTATTGGTATTGGAGAAATCACACAATTTGGTATTATCTTGCGCCATGGCAACAAGTAATCCAACACACAAGCAAACAGAAAAAGGCAAGCGAAAAAGGGAGGAGAAGATTGGGAAAGAGAGGGCGAATAAAACGGCAAGGGTGAAGTGGGGGAGAGGAAAACGAGAGGCAAATGGCAAATAATGTAAATGCGAGGGAGATGAGTTTGTGATGGGTACTTGGTATGTCTTGACTTGAGCGAAGACCTCCCCGGCAACGGCGCCAGAAATCCTTCTTGCTACGTCTTGATCTTGCGTTGGTTTTCCTAGAAGAGGAAAGGGTGATGCAGCAATAGTAGCGTAAGTATTTCCCTCAGTTTTTGAGAATCAAGGTATCAATCCAGTAGGAGGCTCCTCAAAAGTCCCACGCACCTACACAAACAAACAAAGAACTCGAAACCAACGCAATAAAGGGGTTGTCAATCCCTTCACGGCCACTTGCGAAAGTGAGATATGAAAGAGATAGTATGATAAGATAAATATATTTTTGGTATTTTATAATATAGATCGAAACAGTAAAGATGCAAATAAAAGTAGATTGAAAGCTTATATGATAAAAGATAGACCCGGGGGCTATAGGTTTCACTAGTGGCTTCTCTCAAGATAACATAAGTATTACGGTGGGTGAACAAATTTCTGTCGAGCAATTGATAGAAAATCGAATAATTATGAGATTATCTAGGCATGATCATGTATATAGGCATCACGTCCGCAACAAGTAGACCGACTCCTTCCTGCATCTACTACTATTAGTCCACACATCGACCGCTATCCAGCATGCACCTAGAGTATTAAGTTCATAAGAACAGAGTAACACATTAAGAAAGATGACATGATGTAGAGGGATAAACTCAAGAAATCTGATATAAACCCCACCTTTTTATCCTCGATGGCAACAATACAATACGTGCCTTGCAACCCCTGCTGTCACTGGGTAAGGACATTGCAAGATTGAACCCAAAGCTAAGCACTTCTCCCATGGCAAGAAAGATCAATCTAGTAGGCCAAACCAAACTGATAATTCGAAGAGACTTGCAAAGATAAATCAATCATACATAAAAGAATTCAGAAGAGATTCAAATATTTCTCATAGATAAACTTGATCATAAACCCACAATTCATCGGATCTCGACAAACACACCGCAAAAAGAGTTACATCAAATAGATCTCCACAAGAGAGGGGGAGAACATGGTATTGAGATCCAAAAAGAGAGAAGAAGCCATCTAGCTAATAACTATGGACCCGAAGGTTTGTGGTAAACTACTCACAACTCATCGGAGGGGCTATGGTGTTGATGTAGAAGCCCTCAGTAGTCGATTCCCCCTCCGGCGGAGCGCCGGCGAAGGCTCCAAGATGGGATCTCGCGGATACAGAAGGTTACAGCGGTGGAAATTGTTTTTCGTTGGCTCCCTGAATGTTTTCGGGGTACGTGGGTATATGTAGGAGGAAGTAGGTCGGTGGCCGCCCAAGGGGCCCACGAGACAGGGGGCGCGCCCTCCACCCTCGTGGCCGCCTCGGCTGCTTCTTGGCTTCAATCCAAGTCCTCTAGATCATGTTCGTTCCAAAAATCACGGTCCCGAAGATTTCATTCCGTTTGGACTCCGTTTGATATTCCTTTTCTTTGAAATACTGAAATAGGCAAAAAAACAGCAATACGGGCTGGGCCTCTAGTTAGTAGGATAGTCCCAAAAATGATATAAATGTGTAAAATAAAGTCCATTAACATCCAGAAGGTGTAATATAATAGCATGGAACAAGCAAAAATTATAGATACGTTGGAGACGTATGAGTGCTCTCCAGGGAAGGGATGCACAAGCTCTCGCCCATGTGGGAGGGCCCGTTCAAGGTTGTTCATGTTTCTAGACCTGGCGCCGCGCGCTTGGAGACCCAGGAAGGGGTGCCCATCCCGAACGCGTGGAACATTCAGCACCTCCGGAGGTTCTACCCTTGAAGTAAGGCTCAGTGCCTGTAAAGAAGGCCAGGTGCCTGTGAAGTAAGGCCCAGTGCCTGTAAAGAAGGCCTGGTGCCTGTGAAGTAAGGCCCAGTGCCTGTAAAGAAGGCACGGTGCCTATGAAGAAGGCACAAGTGCCTATAAAGAAGGCCCAGTGCCTGTGAAGCTCGCCGCTCCAAGAAAGGCCCGGTGCCTGTGAAGAAGGCCCAACGCCTGTGAAGCTCGCCGCCCGTAACACTCTCATGTAATAATGAGTTGGGCTGTACACGCCCCGGAGTCTCCGGAGTGCCGCCCTTGGGCCTCGGGGGCTCCCGCCCACACCCAGTTGCAGCACTTAGCTCCGCGCTGGTGAGAAGACGTCGAAGACTAGACTAGGTGCCGGACGCGGCTTTTCATTTGCTTTCCGCAGTTGGCTTGTTCTCCCTCGTTTGAACTTTTATTGGAGTTGCTTCTAGTGTTGTTTGCGATCCCCTGCCCCTGTACTCTGTTTCTGGCTTTCGCTCGGCCCGTTCTCCTTCTCGCTAGCCTCGCGAGGGGGCTACGTGGGCGCCATTGTGAGCCTTTTTTCTCTCCTGATTTCATGAGGCTTCCTCACCCAAGTTCACAGCGGGAGCAACCCTCCCGGTCCATGCCCCACGGGCATCACGACATGAAGCACGGGACCCAGGCCGGTCGCCCACGCAACAAAGTTTTGAAAGCTATTCCCGCGACTGAGATTTTGCAGACCTTAAGATGCCCGGCGAGGCCTCAGGAAAGTACCTCGCGAGGCGGAAACTGCAGTAAACCCCCTAAGCTAAGTTGTTCCTACACGCAACCACATAGCTGCAACACCACAACACAGCATGGGAATAGTAGAGATAGCATGATAATTAAGGGAAATAGTCTTTCACGCCCCCGGGGGGCTCCATACTTCTCTCATTCTCTCTCAATGCAGGAAAAGGAGGTAAACAAAATAAACGTAGCATGCTCGGCGACGGCTCGCGAGGAGGGATCCACGCCGCCCTCCCGAGCTCAATTAGACTCCTCCTCGCGCTTCACCGAGGCACGACAATGGGACGACCCGCTACCACCCTCGAAGCAGGCACGGAAGCACAGTGGTTGATCACGGCCACCGCTGGAGGAGCTGTCACCAGAGGGGGAGCCACTGAAGCTTGGCGAGCTGCAGACGCCGCCAGGAGCAGGCTCGCCTTCGTCCTCGTCGCGGCCCTCACCAAGTCCAAGCACCTAGTCATCGTCATCATCTTCAGGGCAGCACCTGACACGGCGACCGTCTTCTGCGGACACCCTCAAGTAGAGGCTCGCGTCGCCATCAAACTTGAAGTGCAGGGTGCACCACTGGCCTAGGCCGCGCGCACGGGCAAACGTCTGCCAACCACGGGCCAAGGCCACGTTCCCAGCGATAGAGGTCTCCACCGAGACCCAGGAAGCCCTGTTGTAGCAAACGTCCGCCTGCAGCCAGAGCCCACTAGGACCAGCGGCCAGCAGTTCGCCGGCAAAGAAGCAGGGGAGCTGGAGCCAGCTGCCGGTCGGATCTGCCGACCACACGACAAACTTTGGTAGCACCTCTGCCGAGTGAAAGCATGGCCGGGGAGGCCGCGCGGCCACGACGCGCCTTCCCTCACACACCAGGCGGCCGTCACCGCGCGAGGGACCACCGCCGCGACCACGAGGAGCCGCTGCAAGAGTCGCGGGGTGCTTGTGGGGGTGACCTCGGCCGCGCTTGGGCAGAGGGGAGCCAGGCCCATCCGGCGAGCTTTCCCCGTCTCCACGGCCGAGAACCTCTTCGTTGGCGCCATGGGACACAGCAGGCGACTGGAGCAAGGAGGAAGAACAAGCAGGCGGGGGAAGGGAGATGTGCATTAGGGGCCTGCGCCCCTCCACATTTATAACCCAAGGGAGGCCAACCGTCGTCCCCCACGATTGCAGGTAATCATGACTCTTTTTGCATGCAGCAGGGACTCGTCAAATTGGGCAGTTGCCGAGGCAACCCGGGGAAGCGGAGACGCCCATGTCCAATCAACCGCCACGTGGCGACCAAGGCCGCAGGCTGTTGGGCCCCACGGTGCTCCGCACTTGCCCTTTCGCTTCACTGCTAAGCCAAGTCTGAGCGCGCCTTGGGCCCGGGAGCTACTCTCGGTGTTCTGGGAATGGGGGTCCCCAGACTTGCCTGCCTGTGGCCTGCGGCGTGGCTCAAGCAGAGGCCCAGTACGACCCGTCTTCATCAATCCAAGCACAAGACCCTTGCGAGGGACCAAGCCTCGCGGGGCAGACGACGCAAGGCTTCCTCAGGGGCGGCCTCACCAGGCTGGCTCGCAAGGTGGCGGAGAGATCAAGGCAGGGGTACCTCGCGAGGTGCTCATGACGCAAGCCATGACGATCGAGGCCTGGCGGGCTCCATCCTGCGCAGTGTGCTTGTTTCCTCTTTGGTTCAAAGGGGGAAACACAGGCGCGGAGTACCGATGCATCAAGCAAAGGTTACCATTTTGGTGCAACAAGACCAAGACCAACAGAGCGGCAGGATGGAGGTCACCTTGCAGCCCAAGACGGCGTCATCACCAGTGCCTTTGGCAGTCGAAGACCAACTTTAGTCAGGATAACTTGTACCAGATGTTCCCCTTCAAAATGGCCGTTGTTGGCTCCCTTCCCACTTAATATTTGGGAAGAGGACCAGGGCATCTATAAGTAGAGATAGCCACCATAGTAGATATCATCTCATCCAGATACGACCGAATCCACCCAAGTAGAACACTACACCAGCTCAAGAACACCCCTCGCGAGGCTGTTCTTCCTCTGTACTGTTCATCATCAGCCCCTGAGGCAATCCACCACACCAAAAACCAGAGTAGGGTATTACACCACAACGGTGGCCCGAACTAGTATAAACCTTGTGTCCCTTGTGTTGTTGATCATGTAGCTTAGATTCACGGCAAGGCGTTGGGACATGGATCGGTAGGAAGTAGATCTTCGCGCGCACCCCAGAGTTCGAACCTTAAGGGTTTTGCCAGAACCCGATATCTGATAGTCAGTGAGCTTCTCGTGAGCCCACCGGTCTAGCTTCGCCGGGAAGGTGGTCGGCAGCTCCAGCTGAGCGTGGGAGCGCTTGATGTCCATGAAGATCCCCTTGTGCCGGATGTCCTCCACCTTCTTCCCGGCCCTCGAGATCATGTTGCTACCGTGAGCCATGACGAAGCTGGCGAACCCGGAGGACTGGGAGCCGACCATCCAGAGGTAGAAGAAGTGGCGGAAAAGCGCGACGGAGGGCATCACCTCCCCCAAACGCCTCACAATAGAAGGCAAATATCGACAGGAGGAGGATGGAGTTGGTATGAAGGTGAAGGGCGTGGATCCGGTAATAGTTGAGGATGGCGAAGAAGAAATTGGAGAAGGGGGGCGAGCCCTCCGAAGACGTTGTGCAGAAAAAAGGGGTAAAAGATTTCACCCAAGCCTCCCGACTTTGCACAGCTGACCCGGAGCACCATCTCTCCTCCCTCGTTGCCGATGCACGCCGTCAGCGGGAGCATGACGGCAAGGTGCTTCTCCTCAACAATGGTGGACGCGCTCAGGGCCGGCTCAAACCAGGAGGTCGAGCGTGCGACAAGGCACTACAAAAAAAAGACACATCCGTGACATTTTGGGCCGAACGAATTTTTTCTGTCATACAAAAAAAAGGTTTCGGCGAGTTCCCGGTTACGGTGGGAGGTCGGGGGCCGAGCAATGCACGTTTCTCTCGTACACGTACGCGCGTGTGTGTGAGGCGTTGGCTCTAACTGAACCCAAGCGAGGTGTTGGGCTCTAACTGAACCCGAGCGATTGCACTGCAGGCTACACGTTACTAAACCGGAGTGATCGATCGATGACTATTAACTGAACCCGATCAAGCAACTCCTTCGCTACTGCTGCTAACTGAAGCCGATCGATGCTGCCTCTGGATGAACAGTGAGCGTTGCCGGGCGGTTTGGATGAACAGTGAGCGGTGGGGGTTGATGAACAGGACCCTGTGGCGTTGCCTCTGGATGAACAGGACCCCGATCGATCGAGCCGGTTGGGGCTGGATGAACAGGACCCCGTGGAGGGCTGGATGAATAGGACGACCCCGTGGAGGGCTACATGAATAGTAGACGGTGGAGGGGTGCCCGTGGAGGGGTGGTTGAACAGGAGCCCGTGGAGGGGTGGTTGAACAGTAGCCGGTGGAGTAGCGCGCGGTGGAGGCTGGATGAACAGGAGCCCGTGGAGGATGGAGGAGGTCGACGGTAGCCCGTGGAGGCTAGAGGAGGTTGACGGTGGAGATGAATAGTATCCCGTGGTGTCCCGTTTTGCGGTACGCCACACCCCTCCCGATGAACAGGACCCCCGTTTCAACCGTAGTGCTCCAACACAAGTCCGTTTCATCCGTTTTGTGGTATGCCACACCCCTCCCGACCAATAGGACCCCCGTTTCGACCGTAGGAGGTCCGTTTCCTCCAGTTTGCGGTACGCCAGACCCCTCCCGATGAAAAGGATCCCGTTTTGAACGTGGCCGGTCGAACACAAGGCCGTTTCCTTTGTTCTGCGGTACGCCAGGCCTCGTTTCCATCGCCTCTTCCGTCCAAGCCGGTTGGCTCCCACGCATTCCGTTGCTTCCCGACGAACATGACGCATTTCGTTGCCTCCCCATGAACACCATGCATTATGTTGCCTCGCCATGAACACGATGACGACACAGTTTCTCCATTCCGACCCAGCCATGTACATGAGCCCTGGCCGTACGTATGCGCGAGTACGCGTTCGAGACACCGCCCGTATGTACGTACATGGCCGTATTTACTTTCTTGCACCCTGGCTGTTGTATGTACGTGTACATGCTACATGCGCGCCTCTACTACAACACGTGCACACCTCTACATCGACCAGTATGTATGTACACGTCCGCGACCAAATTGACAACGCTACGTACGCTTCGACTATGTGGGTCCCGACTGTCAGGCAATTCCTTGCGTGCAAAGATGTACCTGGTGGGTCCCAGCAGTCAGGGGTGAACCATTTTTTTCGCGAAATACAGTGGCCCGTCCGGTGGGTCCCTACTGTCAGGTGGAGGTATCATTATTTTCTGTGTAATAAGGAGGCTCTTCCTTGCTGCGGCCATGGACCCAGCTGTCAGCCTCTCCACGTACAGTCCACGTCCGATGGAAGTTGTTCCTTGACCACGTTGACCATGCCACGCCAAGAGCACCATGGCGGTGGACGATGGCGAGGCCTAGGAAGGGGACGACGCGGAGCTGGGGTAGACACGGCACTGCCCACGCGGAGAGGAGTACGAGGGTTCACTGGTTGGACTGTGGTGTGAGGCTGTCGTCGCCGCAGAATAACAGGGGGTGCGGGTGAGTAGAGGGATGGCCAGGCCAGCAGTGGGAGTAGTATGGGGACGGTGATGCCTTTGCGGCAGCACAGCCGGCCACGGGAGGCAGGAGCAGGCGACACGACCATTGCTGCTTTGGGCGGCTGGAGCAAGAAGACGAGAGGTTGAAGAAGCACTACGACCGTTGGATGGACATCATACGGTCACTGGAGTATTGACTAAGTTGACAAAGCCCTCCGTGCCTGTCAACTTACTAGGCCCACAAGTCAGCCACCCACTATGGTGGGTCCCAGCTAGCAGGGGGTATTCATTTTTTTATGCGTTATGAGGAGACACTTCCTTGTGTGCGAAGATATAGCTGGTGGGTCCGACCTGTCAGCGGGGGGGGGGGCGTTTTTTTCGTGAAATACAGAGGCCCTTCTGGTGGATCCCAGATGTCAGCTGGAGGAATCATTATTTTGCACATAATAAGGAGGCATTTCCTTGTGTGCGGCCGTGGACCCAGCTGTCAGCCTCTCCACGTACAGTCCACGTCCGATGGAAGTCGTTCCTTGACCACATTGACCACGCCATGCCGAGAGCACCACGGCGGTGGACGACGGCAAGGCCTAGGAAGGGGACAACGCGGAGCTGGGGAAGACACGGCAGTGCCCACACAGAGAGGAGTACGAGGGTTCATTGGTTCGGCTGTGGTGTGAGGCTGTCGTCGCCGCAGAATAACAGGGGGTGCGGGTGAGTAGAGGGATGGCCTGGCCAGCAGTGGGAGTAGTATGGGGGCGGTGAGGCCTCCGCGGCAGCACAGCCGGCCACGGGAGGCAGGAGCAGGCGGCACGACCGGCGCTGCTTTGGGCGGCTGGAGCAAGAAGACCAGAGGTTGAAGAAGCACTATGGCCGTTGGATGGACATCATACGGTCACTGGAGTATTGACTAAGTTGACAAAGGCCTCCGTGCCCGTCAACTTAGTAGGCCCACAAGTCAGCCACCCACTATGGTGGGTCCCAGCTAGCAGGGGTATTCATTTTTTTATGCGTTATGAGGAGACACTTCCTTGTGTGCGAAGATATAGTTGGTGGGTCCGACCTGTCAGCGGGGGGAACGTTTTTTTCATGAAATATAGAGGCCCTTCCGGTGGATCCCAGATGTCAGCTGGAGGAATCATTATTTTGCACATAATAAGGGGGCATTTCCTTGTGTGCGGCCGTGGACCCAGCTGTCAGCCTCTCCATGTACAGTCCATGTCCGATGGAAGTCGTTCGATGACCAGGTTGAGCACGCCACACCGAGAGCACCAGGGCGGTGGACGACGGCAAGGCCTAGGAAGGGGACGACACGAAGCCAGGGAAGACGCGGCAGTGGATGCCCATGCGGAGAGGAGTAGGAGGGTTCACTGGTTTGGCTACGGTGTGAGGTTGCCGTTGCCGCAGGGCCTGGCTAACGGTGGGAGTAGTAGGGGGCGGTGAGGCCTCAACGACAGCACAAACGGCCACTGGAGGCAGGAGCAGGCAGTCTCGTCGGCGCTGGTTTGGGTAGCTGGCGCAAGAAGAGCAGCACTTGAAGAAGCAGCAGGACCGTTCTATTCAAATCCAACGGTTACTGCTGCTACAATCATTTGTTGACTAAGTAGACAAGCCCTGCGTACGCGTCAACTTAGTAGGCCCATAGGTCAGCCTCCCAACCGGTGCGCCCCAGATGTCAGTGGGAGGAATCATTTTTTCGCGTAATGAGGAGGCAGTTGATTGCGTGCGGCCAGGCTAGTGGAGGGAGTAGGGTGGGCCGGGGAAGCCTGCGCGGCATCACAGCGGGCCACAAGAGGAGGGAGCAGGCAGTCCCGTCGGCACTAGTTTAGGCGGTTGGAGCAGGAAGATTAGAGATTGAAGACGCACGTGGGCCGTTGGATGGACATGCAACAGTCACTGCTGCTAGAATCGTGTGTTGACTGACAAAGTCTTGCGTAAACAAGTTAGCCTCGAAATCTGTGGCATGTATAGCCCATTTGCTATTAATTTTATAATTTTTACTCATTTTCTAATTCATATGGAAATTATTGCAGCCCGTTTTCTATTTCTAGCATTGCTGACCATTTTCTGGTCAGTACCAGGGTTGAAAAAATAAACTAAATATGTGCGAAATTTTGAAATTTCGCAAATTTTGGCTAGGGAAAAAAATATTCTTAATCCAAAAATTAGTAGCCATACTAAAACAAATATAAAAATAAATTAGTACTATGTCATGTTAAATCCAATGAAGTACTATAAAATATCAGTGAAGAACAAAAACAAAAAAAGAAATTAATATCCCATTTGCTATATTTTTTTTGGAATTTTCAACCCCTTTGATATTACTTTTAACAGACACTGACCATACTCTTTGGCCAGGCCGGAATGCATCCCTCCTCATCTTGAAATATTTGCAGCCCAGTAAGTCGAAGAAAACAAATAGGCCTAGCTTGGATATTCTTCAAAAAGAAATACTGGGCTACCTATTTTCCCAAAGAAAAACCTGCTGGGCTGGTCATGTTGTTAGACGGGCCACAGAGACCGCACAACCCAGATTATAGCCTACTCTTCCGAATTACTACTCAAAAAAAGTTGTGCAATTCTGTCGTTAATTGACTATACGTTAAAAATGATGTGGGTCCCGGATATCAGCAGGGTGGATTAGAGTAAAAAAACTAGGGGTGCATCTGAGTAGTAAAAGAGGCGCTTGCTTGTGTTCGGGAGTGCACCGGGTGGGTCCGTACTGTCATACTCACGACTACAGTTCTCTTCTGATTCACTATGTTGACAGGGACCGTTTTGAAAACTATGTTGACAGGGCCAGACGGCGGTGCCGCGGCGAGCGCACCAAGGCGGAGGATAAAGTGATGTTGCCAATGTGCTAGGCTGGGTTGGACATTCTTATTGAAAAATAAAAATAGGCCGGAACTATTTACGACGTTGACTATGATTTGCATGGGTCCGCTGGTTGCAGGAAGAAAATGCTGGGAGAAAGAAGACTAGTCGCTATCTTTGCCTAAGAATAATATCGACTGAATGTAACGACACTATCATAGGAAATAATATCCTCCTGTTAAATCATGATTTTAAAGAACTGGTGCATGAGCATTATTTACTTATTTATGTTTAGGGGACCATGAGCATGTACCTGGGCCAGATTCATGTGAGAGCCTCCCTTCCAGTTAATTATGGGCTCCTCTATTGGGCCTTCATCAGTGGGCTACATGTTATCAACAAGTGGAAAATGTGTTCCGTACAAAAAATAGTATGCGTTACGTATGGTACGGGGCACTAAGGATCGAACCATGCAACGACATCCAAAACATTGTGTTTGTCATTCTAAAAACACATTTATTCAACCAACAGAAGAAATATACTACTGATTGTACATTGAAAACAGCAGCAGCAGCAACTAGGGCTGGGGGTGCAACAGAAGCAGTAAGCAGGCCAGAAGAGTGAAGACGCAGCTCTCTCTTCCAAACCAAACATTAGCCATTATTACAAAAGGGCTACCAAAAAAGAACAAGTGTATGCATCAAACTAAATAAAGATCATACTACAACAAGTGTACGCATCTAACTAATTGGCTCAGTTAGATGTTACTATTTATTAAACTGTGGAGATTGGCTAACGGCTTGAACCAGATGGGTGCCTGACGGGGGAAACTCCAGCCAGTAGGTCAAAGTTTGATACTTGCGACCCTCTCTCCTACTTTGGGCTGCAGTGCGTGGCGGCACATATCAGGGTATGGTGCATGCAGAGACGCATGGTATGCTATGTACACACAGTTTTGCCTGATGAACGAAACCGCGCTGCCATCATGATCCTTACCGTCGGTTATCTCCTGCTTAATCGGATAATTCAGTCCAACAAACAGAGAGCGTGTACCAAGGCTACTTATCAGCCTCCAGTAAAAAATTCCTGAAGGCCCAGAGAAGCTGGGATTGTGCTCAAAGACCTTGAAGTGACTGTGATTTTATTCCGCGAAACAACACGTCTGGTACGTGCGAACGATCATCAATCGTTTGCCATCGTCTGGTCGAGCCAGGAACCACCTGCAACTGCCATGCCGCTTTTCTTTGAAAGATTCTAGGATTAAGAAGTGTAGGGACACCAGGCGGCCTACAACATCATATCAAGTTGGAGTCAAATAAAAAAGGGCTCTTGATGTAGTCAATCTTAAGAACAACATGTTATGAGCATGAATATTTTTTTAGTGAATGCTGACAGTAACATAAGCAAGCCATCATGATATCATAGGAAAGTAACATACTGCTGTAACAGCCCATTATAGCGATGACTGGAGTAGGCCAGCAATACGTCTAGTCATAGAAGGAGTCAACAGCGTAAATGAAGCCCTTGTGTTCAATGGCATCAGAGAACCATGGAGGATGTATGATCCTGCGATGGACGTGCAGATTTATCCACTTACCGCAGAGACCTATCAGATAGGCAAGACCGTGGTTGAAGAACGCAATTAGCCTGAAGTCTTTATAATTCGCAGATCTTGTGGGCACTTGGTAGATTACAACTTTGAGAAAATCAAACTTGGTATCATGTTGGCTACTGTAAGATTCGAAGTATTCTGGGCCGCGGTGCCAAAGCAGTGCAGTGTTAATCGAAGGAATGGGGATCAATCGCCGAGTGTAGACCTCTACGAGCATCCAACTGCCGCGACCGTCGACGAGCACCATCCAAGATGTGTTCATGCCGACTGAGTACATACCGTTAATGTAGTTGAGGGTGACGGGGATCGTATCGCAGTCAAGGGGGTTGATGCTCGCCACCCTACAATTGTTATGCTGTGTGACACGCTGTTTATGAAGATCAGGCGGCATAAACAAGCAAGGAGGGCTCCGACCTGAGGGCTCTGAGTAAACGGTACAGCCCCGACGAGCATGCGGCGAGCGGCATGGTACTGAGATTGTACACACGCGAAACAATGAGCTTGATTACCTCTGTGGGGAGCGAATTCAACCACTCTTTCGCCGGACGCTCCTCGGTTCTGCCATTGTTAGTGCCTGAGTTTCGGACAAGGGGGGGAGGCGCCTTAGCAGGGATGGAAGATTGGACGAGATTATGTGCGGATAAAGATGGAGAAGCGAATATGTGCTGCGGAAAGTGGACAGGTGATGATGACTACAGCATGCCGCTTGACTTACGAGACACATATCAGCAGCATAGGTTCATATCGATGCCAGACAACTTGCTTGAGTGATCACAGTACTAGTACTCCCTACAGTACCTACTACTATGCCCTAACTTGCTTGAGTAGAGTAGTAGAGTAGGACTCTGCTCTACTACTAGCACCGGAGGATTAGTATATTTAAATCTAAAATAGTTACAAACTTCAATGCCCGAGCGTGGAACGACTACAAACCATGCTCAAAGACCGTGTCTACGTGGTGTTTTGAATTATATGCAAAAAAATAGCAAGATGCCCGTGCATTGCATGGCACACCATCATCACCAACTCGGTTTTTTCTCTACTCCTACTCCTTTAAAAGACTCAGTTGGTGATGGTGGAGGCGAGGAGACGTGTTCAACCGGGCGTGCAGCGGACGGCGCAGTACTATTCGATTTGTTAGCAAAAACAAAGAAGAGTACTAGAGATAGAGATTTAGGGAGGAGCACGAGGTTGTGGGAGATAAGGATGAACAAGGCAAGGCCTTATCTATAAATGTGGAGAGAGGTGCGGGTATCTTTTGTAAAATTGTCATAGTTGGCTTTCTATCCGTCATATATAGATCGAACGGTCTATATTAGAAGATGGTAGGCATACCATCATCACCAACTCGGTTTTCTATAAGAGTAGATATATATAGATAGAGACTAGGGAGTACTAGTAAGGACACCATCTACTGCTTCGTGTGCTACTCCTGCGCTCCATTCGGCGGCCGCAACGTCCCCTACAGCCACTCACTCATGCGCTCCATTCGGTGGGCGCTGTTGAAATTTGGGGAGCACACTCTCGCGACTGCGGGAAGCCACGACTTCATCGACGATGACTTTTTCCCCGACCTCGGCAACCTCTTCCTCAACGACATGGGCGACAACCTCAACGCCAATGGTGCTGCTCTCGTTGCACCGTATGTGTTTCTGTCCTTCCTATTCGAAATCATAGTAGAATTCATGTTTCTACTCTGTATCCTACTACTAGGCTAGTCCACGTGATTAGTTTCATCTCTGCTATAGCCGTCATGATTTATTTTGTGCTTATTCGGATTAAATCTCGTAGTAACTTGCTCATATATTCAACTGGCGCAACATCCGCTACAGCCACTCCCATTTTATGGATGGCCTGGTCGATGCCTCCAAGGAGCCCTTTGTCTACTGCTACGAGTGCCCGATGCCGTTTTGGGGCTCGCCGGCGGACATGGTGCATCACCTCACGGATGCGTGCAGCCGTCACTACTGGCCCTTGGCGAAGAACATCAAGTACGAGACGTGCTACCCGTTCACCATGCCGGAGTCGCTAGAGGATCACCGCAGCCTGCTAGTCTCGGAGGAGGACGATGATAACCCACAAGTGTAGGGGATCGCAATAGCTTTCGAGGGTAGATTATTCAACCCAAATTTATTGATTCGACACAAGGGGAGCCAAAGAATATTCTCAAGTATTAGCAGTTGAGTTGTTAATTCAACCACACCTGGATAACTTAGTATCTGCAGCAAAGTATTTAGTAGCAATGTAGTATGATAATAATGGTAATAGTGGCAAAAGTAACTATAGCAGTTTTGTAGTAATTGTAACAGTAGCAACGGAAAAGTAAATAAGCAAAGCACAATATGTGAAAAGCTCATAGGCATTGGATCAGTGATGGATAATTATGCCGGATGCAATTCCTCATGTAAGAGCTATAACATAGGTGACACAGAACTAGCTCCAGTTCATCAATGTAATGTAGGCATGTATTCCGAATATAGTCATACGTGCTTATGGAAAAGAACTTGCATGACATCTTTTGTCCTACCCTATCATGGCAGCGGGGTCCTAGTGGAAACTAAGGGATATTAAGGCCTCCTTTTAATAGAGTACCAGACCAAAGCATTAAAACATAGTGAATACATGAACTCCTCAAACTACGGTCATCACCGAGAAATATACCGATTATTGCACTTCGGGGTTGTCGGATCATAACACATAATAGGTGAATATAGACTTGCAAGATAGGATCAAGAACTCACATATATTCATGAAAACATAATAGTTTCAGATTTTAAATCATGGCACTCGGGCCCTAGTGACAAGCATTAAGCATAGCAAAGTCATAGCAACATCAATCTCAGAACATAGTGGATACTAGGGATCAAACCCTAACAAAACTAACTTGATTACATGGTAAATCTCATCCAACACATCATCGTCTAGCAAGCCTATGATGGAATTACTCACGCACGGAGGTGAGCATCATGAAATTGGTGATGGAGGATGGTTGATGATGATGACGTCGACGAATCCCCCTCTCCGGAGCCCCGAACGGACTCCAGATCGGCCCTCCCGAGAGAGATTAGGGCTTGGCAGCGGCTCCGTATCGTAAAACGTGATGAAACTTTCTCTTTGATTTGTTTCTCCACGAAACGGAATATATGGAGTTGGAGTTGAGGTTGGTGGAGCATCAGGGGGCCCATGAGATAGGGGGCGCGCCCAGGGGGAGAGGGCGCGGCCCCCACACTCGTGGACAGGGTGTGGGCCCCCTGGCCTTGATTCTTTCACCAGTTTTTTTAATATTTTCCAAAAGTTATCTCCGTGGATTTTCAGGTCATTCCGAGAACTTTGTTTTCTGCACAGTAAACAACACCATGGCAGTTCTGCTGAAAACAGCGTCAATCCAGTTAGTTTCATTCAAATCATGCAAGTTAGAGTCCAAAACAAGGGCAAAAGTGTTTGGAAAAGTAGATGTGTTGGAGACGTATCAACTCCCCCAAGCTGAAACATTTGCTTGTCCTCAAGCAATTCAGTTGATAAACTGAAAGTGATAAAGAAAAACTTTTACAAACTCTATTTGCTCTTGTTGTTGTAAATATGTAAAGCCAACATTCAAGTTTTCAGCAAAGATTATGAACTAACCATATTCACAATAACACTTAGGTCTCATGTTTACTCATGTTAATGGCATAATAAGCTAGCGAGCAATAATAATAAAACTTGGATGACAACACTTTCTAAAAACAATCATAATATGATATAACAAGATGGCATCTCGCTAGCCCATTCCGAGACCACAAAACATAAATGCAGAGCACCTTTAAAGACCAAGGACTGACTAAAGATTGTAATTCATGGTAAAAGAGATTCAGTCAAGTCATACCCAATATAAACAAATAATAATGAATGCAAATGACAGTGTGCTCTCCAGCGGGTGCTTTTTAATAAGAAGGTGATGACTCAACATAAAAGTAGATAGATAGGCCCTGCGCAGAGGGAAGCAGGGATTTGTAGAGGTGCCAGAGCTCGATTTCAAAATAGAGATGAATAACATTTTGAGCAGCATACTTTCACTATCAACGCAACAACTATGAGATGGCGATATCTTCCATGCTACATACATTATAGGCGGTTCCCAAACAGAATCGTAAAAGTTTATACTCCCCCACCACCAACAAGCATCAATCCATGGCTTGCTCGAAACAACGAGTGCCTCCAACTAACAACAACCCTAGGGGAGTTTTGTTTAATTTTTTTGATTTGCTTTGATCGTTTTGATCATGGGATTGGGCATCCCAGTTACCAGCCATTTTCTCGTGAACGAAGAGCGGAGTCCACTCCTCTTGAGAATAACCCACCTAGCATGGAAGATACAGACAACCCTAGTTGGAACATGAGCTACTCGAGCATACAAAACAGAATTTCATTTGAAGGTTTGGAGTTTGGAACATACAAATTTACTTGGAACGGCAGGTAGATACCGTATATAGGAAGGTATGGTGGACTCATATGGAATAACTTTGTGGTTTATGGAGTTTTGATGCACAAGCAGTATTCCTGCTTAGTACAGGTGAAGGCTAGCAAAAGACTGGGAAGCGACCAACTGAGAGAGTGACAACAGTCATGAACATGCATTAAAATTAATTTACACCAAGTACAAGCATGAGTAGGATATAATCCACCATCAACATACATATCGTGACGGCTATGTTGATTTTGTTTCAACTACATGCGTGAACATGTGCCAAGTCGAGTCACTCAATTCATTCAAAGGAGGATACCATCCCATCATACCACATCATAATCATTTTAATAGCATGTTGGCACGCAAGGTAAACCATTATAACTCATAGCTAATTAAGCATGTCACAAGCAACTATAGTCTCTAAATGTCATTGCAAATATGTTTACTTCATAATAGGCTGAATTAGGAACAATGAACGCGTCATATTTACAAAAACAAAAGAGGTCGAGTTCATACCAGCTTCTCTCATCTCAATCAGTCCATCATATATCGTCATTATTGCCTTTCACTTGCACGACCAAACGGTGTGTATTATAATAATAGTGCACGTGCATTGGACTAAGCTAGAATCTGCAAGCATTCAACTCAAGAGAGATGTCAAAGTAATATGGGCTCTAAGTTAAATCAACAATGATGCATATGAGATCCACTAAACATTTTCAACATGGTCTTCTAATCTCGACCCCCAAAGGAAAGAAAATAAAATAAAACTATTTACACGGGAAAGCTCCCAACAAGTAAAAGAAGAACGAGAAATCTTTTTGGGTTTTCATTTAATTACTACTACAAGCATGGAAAGTAAACTAACTGATTTTTTGGTTTTTCTTAAGGTTTATCAAACACACAAGAAGAAAGCTAGAAAAAGGAATTAAACTATCATGGATAATACAATGAAAGAGTATGAGCACCGACAACTAGAATAGTGTGTGAACACATATGTTAAGTCGGTGAGAAATACATACTCCCCCAAGCTTAGGCTTTTGGCCTAAGTTGGTCTATTGCCAAGGATAGCCTGGCTGATATCCGAAGTTACAACTGGGGTCATACTGAGATGCAGCAGCAAATGCATCCTGAGCTACGGCATGTTGGCGAGCCATCTCCACTCTCCCCTCGTGTTCAGCTGCCTCCTCCATGGTAACAACATATCTTCGTTTTGCCTAGTAATCCAAAAGGGAAGGAGCAGGGAGAGTAACATGGACAGAGCTATGTCTATCAAAGATTAGTCGATACTGGAGGAATTGTTCATTCCTCAAAAGAAAACAATGTTTGACCATCACGTCATAATCTAAATAAGCAGGAAGCAACTCCATATCCTCCTCTCGTGGTGCTATACCAAGATAATTAGCAACACGGGTCGCATAATTCCCTCCAAATAAATCTCTAGATATACCATTATTATGCAACCTACGTGCAACTATTGCCCCCAAGTTGTAATCTTTATTACCTAACACAGCACTCTTGAGGACACAAAGATCAGGAAAACACATGTGACATGCTTCATATTTACCGTTAATGCATCTACCAATGAAGAGAGCAAAATAATGTATAGCAGGAAAATGAATGCTCCCTATGGTAGCTTGTGCTATATCCCTAGACTCTCCCACAGTAATACTAGCAAGCAAGTCTTTATATTCAGATCTGTGGGGTTCATGAACATTGCCCCACTGCGGGAGTTTGCAAGCAGTTGTAAAATCTTCTAAGTCCATGGTATAAGATTGATCATAAATATCAAACATGACATTCTGAGAATTACGCGAAGATTTAAATTTAAATCTTCTCACGAATGAATCTGTCAATTGGTAGTAGTAAGGACACTTATCTTGTATGAAGTCCTCAAGATCAGTGTTATGCACATACGCATCAAATTCATCCTTGATGCCTGCATTAACCATAAAATCTTCTGATGGTCACTCACAAGCTCGCGCTTCGGCATCCCTTGGTAGTCCATCGTCTTTCTCACGCATAGCACGCCTAGGTCCTCTCTTTGTTGAGGAACCACCTTGGTACATTCTCCTAGACATATTTCTTTCTCTGAAAAATTTCTGAAATTTTTTAGTAACTTGAAAATAAAAGTGAATAAAACTAAACAAGATTGGTAGCAACTACCCCTACAAGTGCCTAGAGCCTATATCATGCGTTAGAATTACTTGGGACCTCATAAATTTGGCATGCAAGCTCAAGAACAGGGTCACCTATGCAGCAAAAATTTGCAAAGAATAAAGCACTAGAACAAAAACTAATTGGACCAATGGAGGAGTACCAAGCAACAATCTCCCAAAGCAGTTTTGTGAATGGAGCTTTGAGCAAGGAGATCGAAAATCGCAGCAAAATGAGCTAGAACTCGTGCTTGAGATGGATGGGGATTTTTTTGGGAAGAAAATGGAGTGTGTGGGTGCAGGAATAAGTGGAGGGGGCCACCATGGGCCCACGAGATAGGGGGGGCGCGCCCAGGGGAGTGGGCGTGCCCTCTACCCTCGTGGCCAGGCGCGCCCAGGGGAGTGATTCTCATTTGACTGAGATTATGTGAGTTTGAGCATGTTGTGAAGTACTCTAGACCTTGTATACATCTTGGGATTCGACAATGATTGTAACTATTGAATTGTATAGACCATTACATTCGAAGTAAATAGCCTAATATATTTATTTCACAATTTCAAAAAATGATTAGTTCACTACAAACTAAGAAATCAAATGTGTACTCCCTCGTTTTTATTTAAGTCCGTGTATTAGCATTGGTCAAAGTTAAGTTTTGTAAACTCTCAGAAAGCTTATAACAAAAAATATTAACATATACAATAACAAATAAATACCATTAGATTCATTATTGAATGTACTTTCACATCATACATATTTGTTATGGTAAATGTTTATATTTTTCTATAAACTTGGTCAAACTTTAGGAAGTTTGACTTCAGTCAAACCTAATATGCAGAGTTTACTACTACTACTCGCTAGTTGCTTAGCCGAATCACTCAACATGCCACACGGGGAGTTTAGTGTCAGAAAATTTTGAGGTCGGCGGGAAAATCTCCCGTGACCCTGATTCAAGTAGTGGGAAGTTACCATCATAGCCTTCGGAACAGGACTACGGATGACGCTTGGTAGGGGGCTGTTTTTGTAACTTCAGGTTCACCCTACCCAGCCAACCCCACTCCGGCACCTAGAGTAGTACACCTGAATACTTCCCATTTTCTATCCCCACTGCAAAATAGACTTCTCCACTGCACCGCAGCCTTTGTGCTCCTCCCCTTTATATCGGCACACTCGTCCACCGCAGCGCATCTGCCTCGTCGACGACATCGTACACCGCACTGGAGTCGGTCCACCGTCGTCGTCGTACTCGGAGCCTCTTCCCCGCCATTGTCTTCCATGGTCTCGGATCTTCTTCCCGGAAGCCGACGCCAAGCGCATAAATACCACCATCGTGGACAATGAACTGACTCCCGTTGCCGACCATGACTCACAGAGGCCGCCGCGACCATCGTTCTCCTCCTCGATTGGTAATGTGTGTATTGAATCACTTAGGAGTACATGTGCAGTTCCAATTTTGTTCATACCTACGGTTCAAATTTCCTGGGTGCTATTGTTCCCGTAAAAGTAATTGGTTATAGCCTCCATTGTCCAACAGAATATCAGCTTGTAATTGTAGCGTCGCTCCTGTATCGCGTTGTGCTTGGGTAGGTTTTTCATCTGCAACCAGTATTGTGGCAAATGATGGAAAGTTTTTTAGAACTAGCAAGATGCCCATGTGTTACACCCATCAAGATGCATTTGTATGAGTAGTCTATCTTGTGGGAGAAAAGGATAAATGGGGGAAGGCCTTATTTGCAAATCTGGAGAGGGGTATGGGTATCTTTTAGCAAAATTCCCATTTGTTTCCTTCCTATTTGTCAGATATAAATCGAACGGCCTATATTGCAGGATGGCAGGCACACCATCATCACCAACTATATTTTTTTATAAGAAAAAAAAGTATAGAGAAAAAAAGTAGATAGTAGAGAAGTAGAGATAAATATTAAATATTAAATAAATATAACAGTAGAGAAGAGAGTAGAGATAGCCGAGACGTCAGGAAAGGATCGCGTGCGCGTGGGAACAAGCGGTCGGGCGTGCGCTAGTTTTGGTGCACGGCGTCCGGCGCGCTATATAAAATCCAACGCCCTCCCACTGCTCTGTGCCTTGCCACCGCTCTCTCCCCACTCTTTGCCTCGCCACCACTCTCTCCTCGCTCTTTCTCGCCACGCCGCCGCCGCGTCACCGGGAAACTTGGGGATACCGCGGCGTCCGCACGCGCCCCTCCAGCGGCTTCTCCGCCGAGATCTGGTTCCGCGGGATGCGCCTCGGCCTCGGCAATTTCGATACCGCCGACGAGGCCGCCCGCGCGTATGATGCGGTGGCGTGGCGCCTCCGGTGGCCTCATAGAACATTGAACTTCCCCAACATGCCGACGCGGGAGCGGGCGCAGGAGCTCGCGCCTCTGCCGCGGCTTAGCACCAACGAGGATCGTCGCAACAACCGAGCATTGTCTCGGCATCATCGGGACAAGGAAGCCATGGCGCTATGGAGCCAACACTTCCCACAGGACATCATCAAAGAGCACTAGTTCTACGCGTAAAGGAGGGCGGAGAGGGATATAAGAGGAGGGCGGAGTGAGCCGCCTATCACGAGGACAAGCATAGGCGAAAAGTGGACGCTCAATTCAACATGAGCTGGGAGCAGCGTCGCCCTGGGAATCCGACGACGATCGGTATCTTCACGCCTACAGTCAGATGTCGGAGGAGGGCATCACCGAGGAGGAGTCAGACGACGAGGAGTAGTTGAATTATCTTTTTTTATCTATCTATGCTGAGAACTATCCTCTATTCTCTAGTCTCTACTTCTCGATCTCATCACTGTAAATGCTTTTTTAAAGCGTCGTGCGTTGCGATTCTGTTGGAGATTCTCTAACATGGAATACGAGTGCTTTAATGTTGCGCACAAGATGTGCCAGTATTACTAGTAGTATCTTTTTGTTGCCATGTTGAGATTTTAAAACCACGAGTGCGAACATGCAGAGGAGCAATGAAGACCAAACACATGATATTGGGGACATCTTCAAGGAGCATGGCAAGTTAAAGAGGAGCTGCACCGAACCTGTAAAACGAGCTTTGGTAAGTAACACCCTTTCAATTACTTTCGTTTAGCCTCGTGTTCTTCGATGTGTATATGTTGTTGTTTCTGTTTCAATTAAGCCTGGTGTTCTTCGATGTGTTATAAGAAGAGTCTTAATCGTCATAATGCTTTTGTTTTTTAGCTTGATGTAGGAAGTGGGTGTTCTCACCTTGTAGTCTGTTTTTATAATTTTTTTCATTTTGAATTCACTTCTCCGAGTTCTATTTATCTGGCTTCTACTAAATGGATCTAGGTTGCTCTGAGTATTGATCTAAAAAAGAAGTAACTTCATGTCAGGATGCAGTTCCTGTGAGGAGGGAAGTATGGTCAACCTCGAGATCGTGTTTCCAAAATGAGGCTGGATTACACACAAGGTGCCAGTTCTCTAATGATGCTGGATTAGACACAAGGTGCAAATTCCCAGATGATGCTGGATTACGCACAAGCCAGGTGGAGTCTTCAGCTATTCGTGTCCTCGTGGCATTAGTAAAGGCTGAAAGAAAGCATGCAGTAGACCTTGAGAATATAGCTGAGTTCCTGAAGAAGCGAAAAGAGCAATCAGATGCTCTCTTCACCCAAGCCAAAGAAGAGATAGAAGAATCCAGAAATAAGCTAGCAGAGGCAGAGCAGGCTAGGCGTCTCCTGCTATATAAAACTGTTGTCAATACAAAATTTCCTTCATAATAGCTAGGTTCAAATGTTTATCCAGTCAGCATGCATGTTGTGATGTGTGCATCTACTGATGTGGCACAAAATATTTTTTTTCGGGTCATGTAATAACAGCAATTACTTTCCAAACAATAATAGACGAAGCATTGGACATGGTATAATTCACGCGCAAGCCCGACATTCCAAGTTGAACTTCCACATCAAACTCATGTTCACAGATACCTGCACATTCATACATAATGTCCACAACCATGATTCACATCAAAGCCAAAAAAATGTGAGGACAGTTATAAATAAAGAAAAACCTCTACTAGTTCCTGCTACCAGGGCGAGCAGAATACGTCATGACCATGCGTAAATTAATTATATTTTAGTCATAAATTAATTATATTTTAGTCATTTTTTGTGTTCTAAAATGCCTGCTGGCTCACGGAAGGACGTGTTGCCGGCACACGCGCAGATTCAATGAAGGCAGGCGGGGCAGTCTTAAGTTGGTTGCACGCGGCGAGGAGGCATGCTCAGCCGGGCCTGCAGCGAGTGCGGCCCTCTTGGCCGGTGCCACGGTTCAATGCCTGCGCTATGAGAGGTCGCGTCTGTGTCAGAGCAATCACTCCCTCCAGTCCTTTTTTGTTTGGGTATAACAAAATCTTGTTTTCCATTCACATTTTATAAGTAAAATTCATGGACAAACTTTGACCCAAAATACGATGGGGACTAGTAAACCAAAATGTAGGTAGTAGTTTTTTTTAATCAAAGAAGGGTTTCCCCTTCCAATTTTCATGACTGAAAACCAGCATCTAAATCTAAACCATAGTATTTGCCCTAGAACTACCAGGTTCAACATATCACAACATAAACACATACAACCATACACCAAGGAGGTATGTAGTACTATGAATTCCATTTTTGCTCCATGCCAATCGTTCTAAAAACTACTTACTACCTATAACGCGCCATTGAAAATCGAAATACTTAACCCCGCTAAAAACGATATTTTAAACATGGCTACTCGATATGTGGCAACTGGCGAGCCACCGTGCTCCAAGTCGTTCAACTATGGTCCCGACCATCAACTCCTATGGATAAAACTATCACGCGAGCTGACTATTCCTACAAAGGTGCTCCACCACGTACCCGGTACCCGCGAATGCAGCAATCGTGCACCTAGGGTTTTAGGGTTTATTTGTTAACATCGCCTTTACGTAACACTCATGTTTGCAAGAGAGTGAGAGGCCGACTGCGTGCGTGCGCCTCTTCTCTTCATATATGTACTCCACCGTTTGTCTTGTGTCCAAAAAATTATAATAACTACTAGCAATGTGCCAATGTGTTGCCACACGATCAAAGTAGATTGATACATATTCACCGACTTGATAGAAAAAGAAGTCTAGTTTTGAAATACATATATCACTAAAAATATGTTATGTTTCACTCAAAATATATTCCTTTGGCGGTTTTGATGAGATAAGGGAGGAATGTTGTTGGTTTCAAGATTCAAGAAGTGGTATATGTCTAATTTCTACTCTTACTAGCAAGATGCACGTGTGTTGCACGAAACATCAAGATCTTGTGGGAGAAAAGGATGAACGAGGGAAGGCCTTATCTGCAAATGTGGTGAGTAGTGCGGGTAAATTGCCATATTTTCCTTCCTATCCGTCAGATATAAATCGGACGACCTACATTGCATGATGGCAGGCCCACCATCATCACCAACTCTATTTTTATCCCTACTCTTATAAAAAGCATTGTCGGTGATGATCGTGTGCCTGCCATCCTGCGATATAGGCCGTCCGATCTATATCTGACGGATATGAAGGAAACTATGGCAATTTTGCAAAAAGATACCCACACCCCTGTCCACATTTGCAAATAAGGCCTTCCCTCGTTCATCCTTTTCCCTCACAAGATAAACTACTCATACAAATGCATCTTGATGTTCCGTGAAATGCATGGGCATCTTGCTAGTTGTTGCTAAAAGCCCATGTGTGTGTGAGAGAGCGGGAGAGTGGAGGGGGACGGAGTGCATGTGTGACAAAGACACAAGGAGTGTGTGTGCGATAGGTATCAGCTTAAAATGAGGCGATAGTGTGTATGTGCATGATCGAGAGGGCGTGTCGCAAGAAGGGAAGAAATATCTACATAGATACAATGAGCGGGAGAGAGACATGTAAGCGATAGTGGAAGCACGAGTGTGCGGGTGTATAAACCTATCTAGAGGCTAGTCGATAAATGTTTGTGAGTGAAATACGAGTCGGGGTGCGAAAGCGAGAGTTTTGTGTGTGTGTGTGTGTGTGTCTGTGAGAGAGAGGGGGGTTGTCTGATCGGTAAACAAATGAATAATGTCAGTCTGGGATGGAGACGAAAAGGAGACCACAACAAATGTTGTGTCTACAGGAGAGAGAGAGAGTAATTTTAGTGGTATGAGTCATATGTAGAGACATAAAGGGTGTGTGAGAGAATCCCATAGAGAGAAAGACAAAGTGAAAGACGAGTGGAGACTGTGTGTGTGGCGGTGAAAAAGAAAGCGTAGGTACTGAGTGATACCAGAGAACAGTAGAGACGTGAGAGATAATGAAAACCGTGTAATGTATAATGATAGGAAGAGTGTGACACTTCTCAAGGGAGACGTCGAGAGACCATGTTTGCGAGGATAGGAGAAACATGAATCAGCGTGTGGGTTAGCTGGAGAGAAGAGAGTGATAGCTACATGAAGGAGCATGCATGCGAGAGAGATGGGCGTGAAAGGAGTGAACATAAAAGGGATTCAAATATTTGAATTCGAGATGATGATACATGTAATCCATACTCGAATCAAAATGCATGTTTGATCTATCAAACATGCATACTCATATGAATTCACACGCATCTATGTTATTTAATATGTAGATATTATTGATCCATACATTTTAGTAGAACATAATTTGGTTAAATTTTTTTGAATTCAACCTTAAGATTTTGAGATCATTGTATTTGTAAATCATATTATACATATAAAGGAGCAGAAATCTTTGTTGTGTTTTTGAAAGTATATATAAAAATCATGTATATATAATGCAATTCCAATTGAAAATGGATCCCGCCCGAAAAAAATAGAATACAAACAGGATTCAAATGGAGTTGGCACGGTAAACGTGCACTCTACAAAATTTGAACGAAGCGGGGAAAGTCACAGTAACCGCCCGAAACCAAAATCTGCGAGATGGAAATTACTACTGCCTATCCCTGCCACGCAATGCCTATCTGCTGGATTTCCATAGGTTTCCATAGGGGTAGGTTTGTAATTTCACCCAAACATGACATAACCGCCTCTCACCCAGATTCATACACGGTGGGCGCCAAAACACAGTGTGTCCTCGGCCGAGATCGACTCCCTCCCCGATTCATATTCATACACGATGGGCGCCAAAAACAAACTCTCGTCGGCAAATATTCGGTGTATGCGAGATTACCGTCCTATCCCCAACCGACTAATATTGCTGTGATGTAGTAGAAATTTGAAACAGGGGCTAAGTTTGTAAATTTCCTCGCATTTGAGACAAGCGCGCCCTGAATACATGGTTCCCCCCTTCCTCTCTACCTCCCTTTTCCCCCATTCGTACTCCATGGGCGCCAAAACACCCTCTCCACCCCAGCCTCCTCCGCCCGCCGCCATCCGCCACCCCATCCACCACCGTCCTCCTCCACCATGCAGGAGCTGATACGCCGACGCCGCCGTCCATTACAAGAGAACGACTATCTCATCCACGGCTTCGGACCGGGATCCTTACATCCCGTCCTCTCGCTTCATCCCCGCTGTCGTCCACCCTGCCGGCGTCGCTCCTACAACCGTCTCGTCCACCGCGCCCTGCCGCCACCGTCTACCCTCCTAGATCTGCTTCCATGCTGTCGACAGTCATCGCTACCGCAACACCATCAAATTCTCAGCAGATGCATACACGGCGCCGCACCAGGGGCGGTACTCTTTCGTATCTGCTCAACTTATTTATCACAACAAGAAAATAGATCGCCACTGCTTTACTCTGATTTCTTGTCTTGGTTGTGAAGTTTCCTTTGTCTGGTTTGCACCTTCAGATACGCCATGGCACGCTCAACACTATACTCCCAATGCTTATGGTTTTCCCCTTTTATATTCCACACTAGTTAAATCACAGTAGACTAAATTTCAAAATTGGGTCAGTTGATTTTTTCAGAGCTCGCCGGAGTTCTTCGGTGCGAACGAAGGGGCTCGGGTGGTTGTGAGGCCTCGCCGAACAAAGAAAACTTGACGTGGGTGGGGGTGGGGGTGGGGGTGGCGGAGGAACACAGGAGGTGGGGGCCGGTGGTCCTGCCGGCAGCCCGTGCGGTGTTCTGTATGGGATGAATCATAGATGAGGAAGAAGAAGGGTTAGGAGGCGTAGGATCTTCATCCAACTGCCTGAAATGGTCTAGAGACAGCTGGGAGTTGCATTCTTAATGCGCTCTGGTTCATCATGTGTGGGCACTGCACAACCAACATTTTATTATCCAAAATCTGCTTGCTCTTCTTTACCATGTTCCTCTTTCGTTCTTCTTTAATATGTACTCTCTACGTTCCTAAATACAAGTCTTTGTATAGATTTCACCATGGACTACATATGGAGCAAAATGAGTGAATCTACACTCTAAAATGTATCTGGATACATCTGTATGTGATCCATAGTGGAAATGTCTACCAAGACTTATATTTTGGAATGGAGGGAGTATGATAGTAGTACAGTATGTTCCTTGTACTGAAGATGAGCAGGGACATTTGCAGTGTAGAGATCTATACGGCCGGTTGTGATGGACACTTTGAGCCTCTTTGATACGTAGGATTTTGTAAACATAGGAATAGGATTTGTAGTGACCTGCCCACTTGAATCCTATAAGAATAGCAAGGAAATGTGGGGAGCTGTGTCGCCTTTGAGAGTTACACTGATATTAACAGTACCGCACCTTCAGTCGAAGAGAACTGGTATCCGAAGCCTTTCTAGCCGTACCGGCAGTACTAGCACATATATTCTAGCAAGTTCCACTTTGCTGATTTTACTCTGATGCTTACGGTTTTCCCCGTTATATCTACACTATGATCTGTGTAGCTGCTTTAAGTCACACTAGCAGCAATCCACTCTTGAAGCTAAACACTGCAACGACTTACAAAATTGGCACCAAGGCATTGAGTGCCATTCTGGATGCAATGAAACTCATACGCTCCCCACCTGTTGATTCTTGTTCAGAATATGATCCTAATGACTATTCTAACCTCGAGGAGTCAAAGGCAAATGGCATGTCCTGTTCACCCATCAAGGTGATTGTTCTAATTTGGCAAGGTTTTATTGATTTCGTGTGTCTTGCGTATGTTGTCTTGCATTTCTTCTACTTTGTTGCACCGCCATCTGCTTAGTTTACTCATCATATATGTCGAGATGCCATGCCCATCCATTATCAATACAAATTCCATTTGTCATCATACCATGTTTTTCCACTCAAATGTTTTTCTTGTGCATTAGACATCAAAAAGGAAGAGGGTAATTGCCGAACCTGAAGGAGCACCAGCAAAGTCCTTGAAAAATGTGGTGGTGCTGGAGAAATCAGACAGCACCCCACTTATATTGGCTGTACAACCAGTGGCACAAAACATAGGACCGACTCCAGCAGACTGTACCCATACTTCACTGGCCACTCCACTAGCCCCACCACACAGGACCTGCACTCCAGCAAAAGATATACCGATTTCATTTGCCATAGCACCAGTCGTACCACGGAAAAATCCCACTCCAGCAAAAACTATAACAAGTCCACCGGCCGAAGACCTATCCCAACTGTAGGGACGGCCAATTCCTGCAGATTGGAACCCCATTCCATTTATTCTCAGTTTAAAAGAAAATGCTTTCAATGTTGTTAGGGACTACGTGCATATATTCCCATCATGGGAAGATTATAGTGAATACAAACACCATTTTCACATCTTCCTGTCCAACTTATGTGTAAGTGCTATTATTCATGGTTATTATTTTCCTGTTTTCTGCTGATTGAACACATCAATGATTTACATTACATTGTTGTAACTAGGCGAGGGTCAATCTGGATAGTCATGACGAGCAAAGCTTGCTTGTGCTTTGCAAGGAAGCACTGCAGCAGGATTGGTGTTACCTGAGGAAATCACACTTTGATGGCAAGTCTATAAATGAATTTCCGGTGAAGTCTCATGTGCTAAATTTAGAAGACATTTAATGGAAAAACCTTGTTATGCATTGGTCTTGTTCCCAGGATGAGGTAGTGTCTATGAAATCACATGACAATTTGAACTTCTACTTTTCTGCATGTGCCTTACGGATCTTTTTTGCAGGAAACTGCTCGAAGAAGAACTCCGGTTTGGAAAGAACGATAGGATATCGCAAATATGGTGCCCGCTGCTTTGTTCTTGTTAGTACCTGTTGTCCTGTATCACTGTACTTGCATACATACCTGGTTCATTATGTGACAGCAGTATGCATGATAGCTTGCTTATCAATTGTTCGCTCCAAATTATTTGATCTACATGAATGGTTACATTAGTGTAGAATATATCCAATGCCAATGATCTTTTTTAGCTTTGCATTGTTCTTGTAAGTACATGTTGTCCTTTATCAGTGTACTTATAATGACAGGTAGTTGTTCATGTACCATCACTCTGCAACTTATTTTCCTTTGCCCTCCATTTTCTACACATCAGATCTATATTTACTCTTACCATAAGGTTGGTACCGAAGAAGTTTAGCTGTGCATTGCTCTTGGCTGTACCTTTTGCCTGTATCGCTGCACTTACATTTATAGCTACTTGGTTATGTAGCATCACTCTTCATCTTATCTTAAATATTCTCCATTTTTTCATATATTATCACATCTATATTTACTCTTAACAAAATGTAGAATAAAGGCAATGCTTATGAAGAAGATTCTGTGGTAAACTTCTTGAATTGCCCCCCCCCATTAGCATGGACAAGGGCTTAATAGAGCCTGTCTTCACCAATAATGTAAGTTTGTCCTTCTCAAGCCTTTAAACTTTGTTGTGTATGTTTGGTTAGGCATGATTGGAACAACTGTTTATTTTTGGTGTTTGCATCAAATTGCATGTTTAAAGTTTATTATGTAGTTCATAAACAAAAGTTTGTCCTTCTCAATTTAAGTTTTCAGTTGTACAACCAAGTTCCTTCTTCATACCATGTAAATTAAACTATACAGAGCAAGTGATCTTCTTTTGCACTGCATGTATGCTTCTGTTCTTCATCCCTAATCCAGTGGTGTGGTGAACCTACCCACTACAACACAATGTCATATTCTGCAATGTCTTAACTATGAACAATGTCATATCATTCTACTATTATTTAAACCATCTCTTTATTTGCCAATCTCAAATGGGATAAATTGACAACACACTAACCATTGATACTTATGAGTTCTTGATCTGTTATCTAGTGGTGTCGTGAAGCTGCCAACTCCTTCACAATGTCATTTCCTGCCATGTCTTGACTTGAACAATACCATATTGTTTTAATGCAATTCTAAATTATGTCACTTTATTGGTCAGTAAGAAATGTGATGAATTGTCAGCACTGATACTTTTATGTGCAAAACCTATCATCTGTCTTCTTGTTTATCTTTCAGAGTGAGGAAGATATAAGTGTTGAACAAGCGCAGTCTCATCATCTTGCTCAGCTGCTTGCGCTGCAGCTCCCCAGCAGGGCTAACATTTCTTGAACTCTATTGAAGTGATGTCGGTTTTGTATATTATTTTGTCGGCGTGTTTATTTGCACTGATGGCGATCTTTGATGCCCAGTGTATGTAATCTGTTGTCTCCTTGTGCTTTATTATCATAGTGGCGAACTTTGATGCCCAGTGGAGATAATATGCCGTAATTTCTTTATTGTATAGTCTAGGTTTTTTCTTATTCATGATGCTGCAGTTATTTTACTGTATATATATCCTGTGTTCGTAGTAAACCGGCCAAACCGTAAAATTACGGTACATAATCGGGCCATCATGCAATGACGATGTATGATCCGCATCATGGGCCCCATCATCTTGGTCCGTTAAAAGGCCAAAAGTAAACTGGCCCACTAGTAGATTCAGGCCTTTAATAGGCCGAGTAACCCCCGACCCTCTTTTCGCAAGAAAACTCAATGGGCTTTTAGGAGGCTGAGAAGTAGGTTGGGCCTGAAACGTGCCGAACACCTCACAGGTCAGCAACAGCCTGAAATGGAGCCCGGCCCATGATTGTGAGAATCAAATCACGGGGTTTTAACAGGTCAAAATTGTCTCAGTCCTTTTTTGTCCCAATCAGATATCGGCTGCGAGCAGGCCGGATGCAAACTGGGCCGTAGTTAGGCCCAACTATATGACAGGCTTTTAACAGGCCAAAAATAATATAGGACCGAAATGTTAAATGGGCCCTTAACAGGCCGAAACTAATATCAGGCCGAATTACTAAATGGCCTTTAGCAAGTGGGCCCAAAAGCATAGCGTCCAGTTGACGGGCCGAATCTGATATGGGCCATAATTTAGCCCAAAGCCTCCTAAAGGGCCGGACCTGATCTGGGCTGTAATTTGGCCCAGAACGTGGTTGGCTTTTAATAGGCCGGATCTCATATGGGCCATTATTAGGCCTGGAACATGGCAGGCCATCAATGGACCAGATCAAATATGAACCGGCATTTGGCCCAAAACATGGCAGCCAGTTAATGGGTCGGCCTTCTTGGGTCCTCAAAATCTTGTGGGCCTACAGCTGGGCCGGCCCATTAATGTCAGTGAAATCTCATGGGCCTTTAGCTGGGCCGGCCCATTTTGATCTGCAAGAATCTTGTGGGCCTTTACCTGGGCCGGCCCATTATGGCACACAAAAATCTTGTGGGCCTTTACCTGGGCCGGCCCATTATGGCCCGCAAAATCTTGTGGGCCTTTACCTGGGCCGGCCCATTATGGCACACAAAAATCTTGTGGGCGTTTACCTGGGCTAGCCCATTATGGCCCACAAAATCTTGCGGGCCTTTAGCTGGGCCAGCCCATTATGGTCCACAAAATCTCGTGGGCCTTTAGTTGGGCCGGCCCATTATGGTTCGCAAAATCTTGTGGGCCTTTAGTTGGGCCAGCCCATTTAAACTTGATGGGGCGGTCCACGTGTCAACATATCATAGGCCCGTCTCGCCCATTGGATGAGTGACACCTGTGCCAACGCGGACCTGACACGTGTCTCCTCCAGCCAATGATGATTTTTGCACGTGGAAAATCCCCATTGGTCGGGGATGTTAACGGGTTATCGGATCCAAAACCCGACCCGATAGCTTAGCAGCGTCCGTTATGGTGGATGCCACATGTCGGTCACCCTTGACGAAAGCACTTCTGTGACGCGTGATTTATCGTCATGGAAGTGTACACTTCCATGATGATAATTTTGGTAATGTCATGGAACACTTCTACGACAACACAGGTATGACTATCTTGATTCTATCATAAAATCATCATGGATGTACATGCATGACAAAAAACGTGACATACTGTAACAAACACGTATCATCACGGAAGTGTATTTTTTTGTAGTGAGGGTTGATGACTTTGCCTTGTCGGTGGCCATCGGTGGCGAGCTCGGGAAAGGATTCAACAGATCTGGAGGCACTTTGAGCAGAGGGAGAAGGGGATCTAGAGCAAGACAAAGGGAAGGAAATGAAGTCTCGGTGGCAGGCGCCAACCATTTTCTCGGCCCAGGACAGTTGCCGAGGCCACGTGGGTAAGCAAAGACACCCACGTCCCATCAAGAGCCACGCATCAACCAAGGCCGCAGGCGGTTGGGACCCACGATGCTCCGCCATTGTCCTTTGGCTTCGCCTCGAAGCCAAGTTCGAGCGTGCCTCGGGCCCGGGGGCTACTTTCGAAATTCTCGGACCCGGGGTACCCAGACTTGCCTGCCTGATGCCCATGGTGTGGCTCCATCGGCGGCCTGGTACGGCCCATCTTCACCACCAACAACTCAAGACACTCGTGAGGGGCCAAGCCTCGCAAGGCGGACGACACCAAGACCTCTAGAAGGAGCGGCCTCCTTAGGCCGGCTCCTTAGGAGCGGAGATCTCTATGCAAGCCTCACCTCGTGAGGTTAAGATGACATGAGCCGTGACAACCAAGGCCAGACGGGCACCAGCGGGTGCAGGACATCAGTTTCCTCTTTGGTTGTAAGGAGTCAAGTGCAGGCGCTGAGTCCCGAGGAATCAACCAAAGATATCCATTCCCATGCAACAAGACCAAGACCGCCAGGACGGCAGGACGGAGGTCATCGCCGAGCCCACCATGGCGTCACGACCAGAGGCTTTTGCAGGCGAAGACTACTTTTGTCAAGATAAGATGTACTGGTTGTCTCCCTTTGAATTTGGCCATTGTGGGATCCCTTCCCGCCTCCATTTTGGGGGAAGAGGACCAAGGCCATTACAAATAGGACCCAACCACCATCGTAGAGGGGGATCCAGATCATTCAGATCATCCTCTCCCCGCCAGCTCAAGAACACACCTCTTGAGGTCGCCCTTCCACTGTACTAGTTCATCCCTAGCCCACCTCCAGGCCAATCCACCACAAAGCAGGAGTAGGGTTTTACACCGCAAGGTGTCTGGAACATGGGTAAACTGTTGTGTCCTCTTTCCTATTTTTTCGTCGTGCTAGGCCATGGGATCGAAGGGTTGGCAGGCTGGGGAGGTTGAGTTCTTCTCACGCACCCCAGAGTTCGAATCTATCCAGGGTTTGCGGAGCCCGAAATCCGACATACCATGGACCTAAGGGTCCATAGCTAGTAGCTAGTTGGCTTCTTCTATCTCTTTGATCTTTAATACAATGTTTTCCTCGATGTTCTTCGAGATCTATTCGATGTAATCTTCATTTGCGGTGCGTTTGTTGAGATCCGATGAATTGTGGATTTATGATTAGATTATCTATGAATATTATTTGAGTCTTTTCTGAACTCTTTTATGCATGATTCATATAGCTTTGTATTTCTCTCCGATCTATCGATTTGGTTTGGCCTACTAGATTGGTTTTTCTTGCAATCGGAGAGGTGCATTGTGATTGGTTCAATCTTGCGGTGTCCTCACCAAGTGATAGTATGGGTAGGGAGGCACGCATTGTATTGTTTCCATTAAGGATAAAAAATATGAGGTTTATATCATATTGCTTGAGCTTATGCCTCTACATCATATCATCTTGCTTAAGGCGTTACTCCGTTCTTATGAACTTAATACTATAGATGCATGCTGGACAACGGTCGATGTGTGGAGTAATAGTAGTAGATACAGGCAGGAGTCGGTCTACTTGTCATGGACATGATGCATATATTCAAGATTATTGCCTTATATGTCGTCATAACTTTGCGTTTTTGTATCAATTGCTCAACAGTAATTTGTTTACCCATCATATGTTTTCCAAGAGAGAAGCCTCTAGTCAAACCTATGGCCCCCGAGTCTTTTTTATATTATATGTTTTCAGATCTATAAAACAAAAAACCCAAAAATACCTTAATGTAATTTATATTTATTTTATTTTGCCTTTTACTTATCTTTTGTATCTATCTCTATTAGATCTCACTCTTGCAAGTGACCATGAAGGGATTGACAACCCCTTTTTTGCGTTGAGTGCAAGTGTTTGTTAGTTTGTGCAGGTTCATATACTTGGGACTTGCTTGTGCATCCTACTGGATTGATACCTTGGTTCTTAACTGAGGGAAATATTTATGTCTACTTTGTTGCATCACTCTTTCCTCTTCGAGGAAAAAATCAATGCAAGCTTAAGAAGTAGCAACTGGCAGCTCCACCATTCAATATAAATGTGTATCCGGTTTGCGACTTAGAGTCATCCGGATCTGTGTTGAAGCTAGCATCAATGTAACCCTTTACGACGAGCTCTTTGTCACTTCCATAAAGGAGAAACATATCCCTGGTCCTTTTCAGGTACTTTAGGATATTCTTGACCTTTGTCCAGTGATCCACTCATGGATTACTTTTGGTACCTCCTTGCCAAACTTATGGCAAGGCACACATCAGGTCTGGTACACAGCATGGCATACACTATAGAACCTATGGGTGAGGCATAGGGAATGACTTCCATTCTCTCTATATCTTCTATCGTGGTCAGACTTTGAGTCTTAATCAATTTCACACCTTGCAACACATGCAAGAACCCTTTCTTTGACTGGTCCATATTGAACTTCTTCAGAACTTTGTCAAGGTATGTGCTTTCTGAAAGTCCAATTAAGTGTCCCGATCTATCCCTATAGATCTTGATGCCCAATAAGTAAGCAGCTTCACCATGGTCTTCCATTGAAAAATTCATATTCTAATATCCTTTTATGCTATCCAGAAATTCTATATCATTTCCAATTAGCAATATGTCATCCACATATAACAGAAATGCTACAGAGCTCCCACTCACTTTCTTGTAAATACAGGCTTCACGTAAGTCTGTATAAAACCAAATGCTTTGATCACCTCATCAAAGTGTATATTCCAACTCCGAGATGCTTGCACCGGTCCATAGATGGATCGTTGGAGATATCACACTTTGTTAGCACCCTTACGATCGACAAAACCTTATGGTTGCATCATATACAACTCTTCTTTAAGAAACCTGTTAAGGAATGCAGTTTTGATGTCCATTTGCCAGATTTCATAATCATAAAATTCGGCAATTGATAACATGTTTCTGATAGACTTAAGCATCACTGCAGGTGAGAAAGTCTCATCATAGTCAACCCCTTGAACTTGTCGAAAACCTTTTGCGACAAGTCGAGCTTTGTAGACAATGCTATTACCTTCGGCGTCTGTCTTCCTCTTGAAGATCCATTTATTCTCAATGGCTTGCCGATCATCAGGCAAGTCCACCAAAGTCCACACTTTCCTATCTCAGATTTCATGGCCTCAAGCTATTTTTCAAAAATTGGGCTCATCATAGCTTCTTCATAGTTTGTAGGTTCGCCGTTGTCTAACAACATGACTTCGAGGCCATGATTTGCAAAGACAATTAGGACTAAGTTCATGATAAATTTTAGTTTATATAATCAAATTACTAATGAACTCCCACTTAAATCAACATCCCTCAAGTTGTCTAAGTGATACATGATCCAAAATCAACTAACCCATGTCCGATCATCACGTGAGATCACTACCAAAAAAAGACATAGCCGTAACATTTTGGGTCGAATGATTTTTTCTGTCATACTTACGACACTTCTATGACGGTAATTATGACAAAACCCAGTATCATCATTGATGTGGTGGGCTCGTACTTCTATGACAAAAAATCATGACAGAAAATGGGCTTTTCATCCTGGACGGGCCGGAAACGCACCTGCATGACATTCTTTGGGCCGTCCATGAAGGAAAAATCATGGTAGAAGCGAGGGCGAGGACAATTTCGGGGAGTTCCCAGTTATGGCGGGTGGTCGGGGTCGAGCGATGCACAGAGGTTTGCGCGTTTCTCTCGTACACGTACGCACATGGGTGCGAGGCGTTGGGCTCTAACTGAACCCGAGCGAGGCGTTCGCCTACTGAACCTGAGCGATTGCACTGGCTACGCATTACTGAACCCAAGCTATCGATTGATCCATGGCTGTTAGCTGAACTCGATCGAGAAATTCCTTCACTACTGCTGCTAACTTAAGCCGATCGACATGCTGCCTCTTGATGAACAGTGAGCGTTGTTGGGGGTTTGATGAACAGTTCCTGGTGGGGGATGGATGAATAGGACCCCATGGGGGTAGAGGCCATTGCCGCCGGATGAACAGGACCCTGATCAAGCCGGTTGGGGGTGGATGAATAGGACCCCATGGAGGGCTTGTTGAGAAGTAGCCGGGGGAGGGCTGGATGAATAGTATCCTATGGAGGGGTGGTTGAACAGTAGCCGGTGGAGTTGGATGAACAGGAGCCTGTGGATGAACAATAGTTGGTGGAGGCAGGAGGGAGACGTCATGGATGAATAGTCGCAGGTGGAGGCCGGAGGAGATCGACGGTGGTTGAACAGTAACCCGTGGAGGGTGGAGCGAGGCAGTAGACGGTGGATGAACAATAGCCCGTGGAGTCCCGTTTTGCGGTAAGCCACACCCCTCCCGATGAACAGGACCCTCATTTTGACCGTAGGAGGTCGAAGAGAAGTCCGTTTCCCCCGTTTTGCGGTACGCCACACCCATCCCAATCAACAGCACCACATTTCGACCATAGGAGATCAAATACAAGTCCATTTCCTCTGTTTTGCGGTACGCGAGACCCCTCCAGATGAACAGGACCCCGTTTCGACCATAGGCGATTGAACAAAAGGTTGTTTCCTCTGTTCTGCGCTACACCAGGCCTCATTTCAGCTGTTCCGTCCAAGACGGTTGGTTCCTGATGAACATGACGCATTCCGTTGCCTCCCGATGAACACGGCGACGCAGTTTGAGCCGGTTGGCTGCCAATGACCAGGATGCCATCACTGCTCTCCGCTGCCTCTCCATGTACACGAGTCCTTGCCGTACGTATGCACGAGTAGACATTCGAGAACCCGCCCGTATGTACGTACATGGTTGTATTTACTTTTTTGCACCCTAGCTATACGTACGTGTACATGATATTGAGGGGACTGTGTGACATGCTACGTCCGTGCCTCGACTATGACACGTGCCCTTCCTTACTCGGCCATGGTTCATCGCTGCAGCCTGCAGACACAATGATCGACCAGTATGCACGTACACGTTCACGACCAGAATGACAACGCTACGTATGCTTCGACCAGGTGGGTCCCAACTGTTAGGGAGGGTAAGAAGGCACTTCCTTGCGTGCGAGGTTATTGCTAGTGGGAATCATTTTTTTGCCCGTAATATGGCCACACTTCCTTGCGTGCATGTAGCTGGTGGGTCCTAGGCTCCTAGCTCTCAGGGTGGAAACGAAATACGGTGACCCGTCCGGTGGTTCCCCGCTATTAGGTGGAGGAATAATTATTTTACGCATAATAAGGTTGCACTTCCTTGCTGTGGCCATGGACCCAACTATCAGCCTCTCCACGTATAGTACTCTTCCGCACCATGCCGCACGTATAGTACTCGTTCCTTGGCCACATTGACCATGCCGCACCGAGAGCACCAAGGCGATGGACAACGGCGAGGCCTAGGAAGGGGATGACGCAGAGCCAGGGAAGACGCGGCGGTGGATGCCCATGCGGAGCGGAGTACGAGGGTTGCCGGGTTCGGCTGTGGTGCGAGGCTGCTGTCGCCGTAGAATAACAGGGGTTGTGGGTGAGTAGAGGGATGGCCTGGCCAGAGGAGTATGGTGGTGCAGTCAGACCTGCATGGCAGCAGAGCCGGCCACCGTAGGCAGGAGCAGGCGACACGACCGGTGCTGGTTTGGGCGGCTAGAGCAAGAAGACCAGAGGTTGAAGAAGCACTATGGCCGTTGGATGGATATCGTATGGTCACTAGAGCGAGAATAATTCATATTGACTAAGTTGAAAAAGTCCTTCGTCCATGTGAACTTAGTAGGCCCACAAGTCAGCCTCCAAGTATGGTGGGTCCTAGCTAGCAGGGGGAGTCTTCATTTTTTTGTGCGTAATAAGGAGACACTTCCTTGCGTGCAAAGATACAGCTGGTGGGTCTGAGCTGTCAGCGGGGGAATGTTTTTTTCGCGAAATACAGAGGCCCTTCCGGTGGGTCCCTGCTGTCAGGTGGAGGAATAATTTTTTTTACGTGTAATAAGGTTGCACTTCCTTACTGCGGCCGTGGACCCAGCTATCAGCCTCTCCACGTACACTACTCTTCCGATGGAAGTCGTTCTTGACCACATTGACCACGCTGCGCCGAGAGCACCAAGGCGCTGGACGATAGTGAGACCTAGGAAGGGGATGATGCGGAGCCGGGGAAGACGCGGTTGTGGATGCCCACGCAGAGAGGAGTACAAGGGTTGACGGGTTCGGCTGCGGTGTGAGGCTGATGTCGCCACAGAATAACGGGGGTTATGGGTGAGTAGAGGGATGACTTGGCCAGAGGTTGGAGCAGGGTGGAGCGGTCAGGCCTGCCGGCAGAAGAGCAGGCCACCAAAGGCAGTAGCAGGCGGCACGACCGACGCTCGTTTGGGCAGCTAGAGCAAGAAGACTAGAGGTTGAAGAAGTACTACGGCCGTTGGATGGACATCGTACGGTCACTTGAGCTAGAATCGTTCATATTGACTAAGTTGAAAAAGCCCTCCATCCGTGTCAAGTTAGTAGGCCCACAAGTCAGCCTCCCACCATGGTGGGTCCCAGCTAGCAGGGGACTATTCATTTTTGTGTGTGTTGACCATGCCGCGCCGTGCGCATCCAAGGTGGTGAACGACAGCGAGGCCCCGGATAGCAATGAGCCAGAGATGGGAAGACGCGGGAGTGGAGTCGCTGACAGAGAGGTGTACGAGGGTTAATTGGATCTGGTGCCGCGTGGTTTGGCAGTTGGTGGAGAAGAACAGGAGGTGTGGAGGGGTGGAAGGATGGCCTGGCCGGCGGTGGGGTAGCGCTTCACAGCAAAGCATTCTAAGCAGAGCTGCTAGCAGCAGGAGGCAGGAGCAGGTGGTCCCGGCGGCGCTGGAGGAAGAAGACGAGAGATTGAAGATGGATGCTGGTCGTTGGATGTAAATCCAACGGCTGTCAATGTCAGAATCATTTGTTGACTAAGTTGGCAACGACTTGCGTTGGCTTCGACCTATTGGCCCACATTTCAGCCTCCAAAAAATGTGGCACATATTCAACCCATTTTTTCAGAATTTATAGTCCATTTGATCTTTTTTTAGAATTACATTCCATTTGCTGGGCTGGGTGAACAAATAATGCAGCGTCCATGCGGCCCTTTTTTTTAAAACTACAACCCATTTTCAATTTTTCGAAATACACGAATTTGCTGGGTTGCCGAAAAAATAATGTAGTGTCCATGCGGCCCATTTATTTTTTTATAAAAAATTACAGCCCATTTGCACTTTCTCGAAATACACGATTTTGCTGGGCTGGTTCTAATTATAATGTTGGGTTGGGCGTAGCAATATTATCAAAAAATAATCAGGGGCTGAGCATTTCGTATTAAATATATTTAAATAATAAGTGCTTTATTATTACAGTGGTCCTTCAATGTTAGCAAGCTTTTGTAAGCATTCACCAGGATTTTCGTTGCCTTAATGTAAAAAAATTCTGGATTTTTTGTTAAAAAATTATTTTTATAAGTTAGTAAGATGTGGGATATTTTTTTCTCATATATATATAAGTATCTGTTAAGTGTATGATGACAATAAAAATAATATATAATAACATAAAAAATAATATAAATATATATAATATAGTTAGAGACGAAACATAAGTTGGACCTGCCGTTCCTATTCTTATATAAAAAATTAAAACAGACCTCTGCATTTTCTTCAAAAACATACATAAGTTGGGCTGGGGATGTTTCAGGAAAAATAAAACCTAAGATGGGAGGTCCATAAGCCCGTCCATACATGACGACCCTCAAGAAAATACAAACCGGCATGTCGTGGGCTGCGCACCTTAAAAAAAAGGCTAGATGGGGCAGCCCACAACCCAGCTGATACTTGCTGGCCCACTGATAATAAATGATACCTGCCAGCTCCCCGGCTTCGTTGTAAATTTATCTCCTTTAGTAACTACGTTGAAGCACCTAATTTTTTTTAACTATGTTGACAAACCCGTGGGCCCCAACGTCAGTATAGCATTAGGAGGAAGTATTTTTCTCAATGATGCACTTGCTTGCGTATGGCCATAGACCTGGTGGGTCCCGACTGTCCGCCTCTCCACGTGCAGTCCTCTCCAGATTCCTCTCGTTTGTTTAGCATGTTCACAATGTCAGACAGCGGCGCCGCAGTGAGCGCACAAAGGCAGAGGACGAGAACGAAGCACCGGAGCCGAGGAAGGCATGCTACAGTACTGGTAGATGTTGTGCCTTACCTCTACCGAAACAACTGAACTAGCCTAGTGGCCAAGTGACACTACACAACTGCTGTTCCGCCCAGGTTCGATTCCACCTGATGTAGTGAAAATAACTCCAATTTTTTTGCCTCTGCCATTCTTGAAATGTGGGTCCCCACTGTCATCTATGCACACCACGTCCAACACTTGCCAAAACTTTATCCCTGGTTTTCTCTATTTTTTGCACACTTGGCATTATGTGGGCATTTTGAAAATGGCATATCTTTTAGACTGTGCATCATATGAAGATGTGCTATGCATGAATGCTGACAATCATGATGTTAACTGGTTGGTAGTTCCATTTCCGACCATGAATAAAACTTCCAATGTGATGTTATCCCTGTTTGAAAAGGGCGTGTTAATATAAATGCTCTGCCTCTGAAACTTGCTATTTCTTATCTGAAATTGAAACTTGTAGTTTCTTCTCTAAGAATCACATTGTCTCCACTTTTATATGAAATTACATGTTTTTAAGTGCTAAAAATAGATCTCTAGAATTCGTAAAATTCTACATATGCTCAATACTGCAAATCTGAAATTCAAAAGACATTCATATATGAAAGTACTATCAAAATACACAACACAAAACACAATTCACAACCTGCAAATACTAACAACCCTAAGCTCCTCCTGACAATTCACTACCTGTCGGACTATTTTTTGCCTCTGCCATTCTTGACATGTGGGTCCCCAATGTCATCTGCACACACCACGTACAACACTTGCCAAAACTTCGTCCCTTGTTTTCTCTATTTTTCGCACACTCGACATTGTGTGGGCATTTTGAAAATAGCATATCTTTTTGATGCATCATATGAAGTTGTGCTATGCATGAATGTTGATTATCATGATGTTAACTAGCTGGTAGTTCCATTTTCGACCATGAATAAAACTTCCAACATGATGTTATCCCTGTTTGAAAAGGGCGTGTTAATATAAATGCTCTGCCTCTGAAACTTGCAGTTTCTTATCTGAAACTGAAACTTGGATTTTCTTCTCTGAGAATCACATTGTCTGCACTTCTATATGAAACTACATTTCTCTAAGTGCTAAAAACAGATCTCTAGAATTCATAAAATAGTTCATATGTTCAAAAGCGCAAATCTGAAATTCAAAAGACATTCAAATCTGAAATTACTCTCAAATCTGATAGACAAAACATAACCTGCAAATACTGACAACCCTAGGCTGCTCCTCAGACTATTTGGGGGCAGACAGCTACCCCGTGGGACGAGGTGAACGGTGAGGGAGAGGATGGCGGGGAAGCGTCATTGCGCCAACTGTTTTTCTCCTCCTCCAGTTGGTTTCGGTCGACGAAGACTCAACCAGCTCGCTCTGCCACAACACACTCACAAACAACATAGTGTAGATGCTCGATCCTTCAATCTCAGGTGGATGCTCCATCTTTGATCGATACTCACCATCGCATTCTCACGGTCGGATCTGGTGAATCTGTTTGCTCCATGGCTCAGAGGAGCAGCTCTATGGACTCCAGCGCGACTCCCTGCCGGTGTATCGCCTCCTTTTCGCTTATTTCCGGATATTTGGCCATCGCTTTTGCCGTTGCCGCTAATTGCTCCAGGTTGTCAAACCAAGACTGTATCTCCAACATCCTAGCTACCTTCACAGGGTCGCCGCCTAAGAGCCACATGTATCGGTTGTACTCCTCCATCGATCTACTTCTCCGCAGCACCTTCACTCGTTGGTGGTTTTTGAATGGAAGAGGAGAGGAGCTGCGCTAGTTTTGGACTAGAACAGGAGAGGATCGGCGGTGGTATTGAAATGGAAGAGGAAAGGGGCGGCGCTAGTTTTGGATTGGAACAGGAGAGCAGCGGCAGTGATTTTGAAATGGAAGAGGAAAGGAGCAACACTGGATTTGGATTGGAACATGAGAGGAGCGGCACTGGTCTTGGAAGTATTTTTTGTTTTGTGTATTTTGGGTCAAAGTTTGACCACGTACTGTATTTGAAGCAAAATCTGAATGCATGTCACCAAAAATTGTATTGGTTGGTTCGTATCTGAAAGTACTTTCAAATTATATTATTTTTGCAACATATAACATGGATACAAAATTATATTATTGGAGAGCGGCGTGCCAGACCGACCGACCGACTGTCTGGGGTGCGACACGAATGCGTCGGAATCCTGTATACATATGTGCCGAAGTTTTCTTGAGGCTTCGCTCCATGGGCGCAATCCATGGATACAAAATTATATTTAAAAGTCGAGGGCGGGGCTTTTCCCACGTGGTAGGCGGCGCAGTACCGCCTAGTTGGTTTGACAGAGAGGCGAGAAGATGAGGGAGTAGGCTGCTGGAAATGTAGGGCTATGTGATTTGATGGCGAGTTACATCTCGACAGGTGGGGCCCTGTGATTTGACTTCTAATTATCATTTTAACTGTGGCGCTACGACCAGCGTGGGTCCCCTGATTCCTGACCACCTCCATGGTATACAGGTGCCAAGTACTGTGTGCTCCTTTTGGCAAATGCAATAAATACTACTCCCTCTCTGTCAGTTTACAAGGCGTGCGCATACCCATAGGTCGTCAATTTGACCAACCTTATAGAAGTCATATACAGTATTACAAAAAATCTGAATGCATGTCACCAATAAATACTACTCCCTCTCTATCAGTAAAATTATAAATTTCAAACGTTCTATTTTAAAACGATATAATTTTTGTGTTATATAGTTTATATTACGGTGATAAAATTGACAACCTAGGTATACGTGTAGGACTTGTAAACTGAAACAGAGGGAGTACGAAGAAAGAGATAGAGAGAAGAAAAAAAAATTACTCTTATAGTCAACCTTACAGCAAACCTTGTTGTATGAGTGACTAAGTGATGACTATGAAAGACATGCCAACATTAGATAGCCTAACACACCTGGACGGAGGAAGTGTTTCATGCATGCGAAGTAGGCCAACAAATGCTCATTTATAGCCATCTGAAATCTCCAAGGCGCGATTGCGTGAGCGAGGTGACGGTCTTGGTAGGCGCGACCATGATACGGGCTGCTGATGACCCTTGGATCTAAGATCAAACGGCCGCATGCTAAGTTGCTGAATTTACAGAATAACCCTCCAGGATAGGATATTCACCCATAGGTCTAGAATCATGCCATGCAACCGTTTGATCTCAGATCCAAGGGCTCTCGGAAGCCCGTATCATGGGAGCATGGAAGGCCTGCCATTCGCACGCCTCACTCAGCATTTTTACAATCGGAAAACCACTAGTAGTTTGCTCCTACTCGTCCTCGGTCGTCCTTTAACATTACGGCAGTTTGCTCCTAGTCGTCCTGTCCTTTCACATTATAGCAGTTCCACTAATCCTAACCCTCCTCCCAATCCATGGCCTCCCAAATCTCCATGATCGGCGGTGAGTACAAGGTTAGAATCATCACCGGCGATGAGTTCGATGTCATCTACACCCGTTCTTCCACGACGGTGAAAGGATGCCTTGCTCGCTTTAGATGCATGTTCGAAAACTCAAAGGCAGACTGGGTCGCTGGGCTAGATGTTGAGCACACCATAGTCCTGGGAAAAGAGAAGGATCTAAAGGAGGAAGAGAAGAATAAGCCCGTCGTGATCTAGGTTTGTGTGCATAACTTGTGCTTGGTCTACCACATATGCCATGTCGACGTTGAGTGCGAGGAACTTAAGAACTTCCTCGCGGGCGGCCTAGTCAAATTCGTGTCAGGACCCCGACTCAATGCCACATCGATCTAGCATGTAACACCTCATATCACTTTGCGGCCTCACGCACGGTATCCCCACGGGTGTCGCCTTACCTTCGCTCGGGACCGTTTGCGCCTTTTGGCACACGTATATGATAGTGTCGCTAGCATCCATATGATAAGGAGCCCGGGCTGACATGGCTAGTCGTAAACCCAAAGTGGCACAAACTTACAGGGACAGGCATCCATGACCCAGCATCGAACGTGTCGGTCATCAGCGAGTGAATCCAGGCTGTAGCACTGGGCTAGCAGGACTCCGGTGAACCGGGCTGTAGCGGGCTAACAGGACTCCGGTATTCATCGCGTGACATTTCCCCGAAGGGACAGACACAGGAACGAAGAAGGACACATGCCGGCCAGCCTAAGTGTTCCGGAGCAGTAGCAAGCTACCATGGCTCAGTGGAAGCACTAGGAGACAATTCCCGGTAAGAGAGGCTACTAAGGATAAACAACTAGATAGTCAGATCCCACACATACCAAGCATTTCAATAACATACACATAATATGCTCGATATGTGCGAATACAACATGGCATCACAACATGACTCTACAACTCAAGTATTTTATTCAATAGGCTCCAAGGAGCGAGATATTACAAACATGGGTCTCACGACCCAACATTCAGAGCATACAAGTCAAAGCACAAGCGGAAGCTTAACATGTCTGAGTACAGACATCTACAAATGAAAAAGGCTGAGAAGCCTGACTATCTACCAGAACCTGCCGAGGGCAGAAGATCGTAGTTGAGGTAACAAGCTAAACGTCGAAGTCCACCAAGAACTACTAATGAGACTGAAGTCTCTCTACAAAAACATAAAATAGGCAAACGTGAGTACAAATGTACCCAGCAAGACTTACATCAGAACTATCTACATATGCATCATTATCAACAAAGGGGATGGTGGGGTTTAACTGCAGCAAGCCAGCTTTGACTCAATGGCTATCCTAAACTATGACTGCAAGTAACTCTTTTGAGGTGGCGCAAACGAGTCCACGTATTCACCATATCAATACACCACTATGGATCCGCTCCCGTCTCCCTACGAGAACGCCATCCATAGCACACCCACTTATCTTGTGCATTTCAGAGTATCCTCTTTCACTTGTCTATGAACTATACAGGCAACCCAGAAGTCCTTTTCCGCGGACACGGCTATTCGAATAGATCATATTAACCCTGGAGGGGTGTAATTCTTCACACACGCTCTCGCCACTTACCACCATGTACACCTCGTGTATCTTGGCAACCTTCAAGCGGAAGCCTGGCGAGGGAGTCGTCCACGACCTGACTAACCACACAAGTCTCTCGTCCAGGTTTATCGCCTATTCGGGTTCCATCCGCAAGGAGATCCGGCCGGGGTGTCGCTCACGGCCCCAAACGATGTGAGCAGGGTTCCCAAGCCCACCATCTGGGTGCCACTTGGTACACCGTGCCACTGTGCCTAGTCTGTCCCAAGCCCACCTGTATCGGGTGCCACTTGGTAGACTACTAACACTACCTACAAACACCAGAAACTAGTTGCAACTCCTGGACAGAGATCAGGTTGATTAATAATTCGAGAGAGCTTGGAGCGCCCGGAGCCCAATGTGTGGTAGTAACTGTTCATGGATCACAAACACAGAACTTAGTTCCTGAGGACGACTGCAATGAGACATCCCACCATGTACTCCTACATGGCCTCCCACCGCTACCTTTACCAAATCATGTTCACACACTTAGCTCTGAACAGTAGGACATGTTCACCACATTCCAATTCATCCCCGATGAATCAGACCTGACTCAACTCTAAGCAGTAGCAGGCATGACAAACAAGCATGAATGAGTAGGCACATCAGGGCTCAAACAACTCCTCCTCATGCTAGTGGGTTTCATCTATTTACTGTGGCAATGACAGGTCATGCAAAGGAAAGGGGTTCAACTACCGCAGCATGTAACAGTTGATTCGTTGTTGTCCTAATGCAGTAAAAGAGAGCGGGAGCGAGAGAGTGGGATTGTATCGGAATGAACAAGGGGCTTTTTCTTGCCTGGCACTTCTGAAGATAGTATAGTTCTTCATCGGTGTCATCGATCACATCGTCGGTACACGTCTACTAAGAGGGGACAAGCACCGACAAACAAAGAAGAAACACAATCAATGCAATGCAACAATATGATGCATGAATGTGACATGGCAATATGATGTGGTTTGTGCTAATGCAACTAAAAGAAGATTAAATGAAGTTGGTTTGAATCCAAGATTCAAATTCAAACTCCACATGTGGTTATTTAAATGCCATTTAATTGAATTGTCCTAAACAGTAGTCATAAATTGTTCTAACATGCATGAAAATGGTACAGATGGATAGATTGGATTTTTTTGATAATTTTTCATATATAAATTATTTCATTTGGAGTTACGGTTGAATTTCTATGAATTTTAGAAGCTTTGGATATTTTCTGAATTAAACAAATCATTTAAGATTTATTTAAATTCCGAAAAGGATTACTGTGTCACCCTGATATCACCATGATGTCAGTAGGTCAACGGGGCACGGCCCGGGTCAAACCTGACCAGTGGGGTCCACCGGTCAGTGACCCAGTGTTGTTTGTGTCACTGACAGGTAGGGTCGGGTCAACCGACACGTCAGCACAGTCAACTCTGACTTGTGGGCCCCGCGTTATTAAACTAATCTAAACAGAAAATAAATTCAGAGTTAATTAGGCGCGGGGCCCAGCTGTCGGTGTTATAGGAGGGGTTAGTTAGTGGGTCATTAGCCACTAATGATGCCCACGTCGGCGGCTAACCGCCGGTGGCGCACAGACGCGGCGGCGTCGCTCATCCCGGCGATTCCGACAACGAGAAGAGGCAGGGTTTGGCTCGTTGGAACGCCCGCGAGGTGGCGCGTCAAACGGTGGTAGTGGCAGGTGCTGGGGTGGCCGGATACGACGGCAGCAAGCACGTCTGCGGCGGCCGGAGTTCGGACGTCGACCATTCCGACGTCGCAGGGCACGAAAGGAGCGACGGATGGTTGCTCCGGTCCTGTGGTGACGCGCTGAGCGCGGTGACGCACTCAGTTTCGAGCTCCCGTGGGCGTGGCCATGGCGGTGAGGAGCTCAGGCGGCGGCGCGATTAGGTCGGCAAGGGGGCGACGGCTACAGGGTGTAACGAGCTCGGGGGAGAGGGGTTTTCGACGTGGGAGCTCACAGTGGTTGCAGAGGGCGTCGACACGGGCTCGGAGAAGGCTGGTCGGCGACGTACGGGCGGCAGCAATACTCGGTGGCCGAGGAGGGGAACGGGGAAGCTGGCGACATCCAGGGCTTCCCGGCACCTTCTGTCTTGGTGAGGAGGAAGATGGGGATGAGACGGGGCTTCTTGGCGCGTCGGTGAGGTGAGGGGAGCACGGTGGCTGCAGCAATCAGCGTCGGCGGCGATGGTGGTGTGTTGGTGGTGCTGCGGGAGAGAGCAGAGGAGATGAAGGGATCCAGGGAGAGTGAGAGAGTATCGAGGAGCTGCGTGGCGCTCGTCTAGAGCCATCCAAGAGGAACCAGGCAGGCAGGGAGGGAGGAGGTGACCTGGGCGTGGGCGTGCGGGCGTCGGGCACGCGCTCATCCTTCTGTCCGACGAGGAAGACGACAGGAGGAGCTGCGGTGGTGGGCTGGGCCAGTTGGCTGGGCCGGCCAGCTGCGGTGCTGGGCCGCACAAGTAGGTGGGCTGCTCAGGTGAGGCCAGGTAAGCTCTCCCTCTCTTCTGTTTTCTAATTTGTTTTTGTTTTCTAATTATTTGCGTCTGTTTTGAGCTTAGGAAAAATACCAAGGCATTTCCTAAAATCCTGAAAATATTCATGGACACTTGCTGAATTATTTCAGTGGCCCAAAAATAGTTCCAACATTATTGGAACATTTAAATTATTTATAGTATTTAAATGCCCAAAGTCAAATACAATAAGATTTAATTCAAAAATCCAGAATGGCCTAGAAATATGTGCATCATTTTTGGCAGAGGTTTTCACCTTTAACAAAAATCATGAACTTTTCTAAGGAGCATTTTGGGTTTATCGAAAATATTTTTAGTTGACCCTAGTTGAATTCATTAGGTGCTAGCGTTTGAACATCCCCAATTCAAATTCTGAGAAATTTAAACATGATGCAACACCAGATGCTAGCACTAAGCAGTACCAGAAGCTAGGGATGTGACAATTTGTTTCTATAGACTTTACGAACGGCAACGAAGTCCTGGGTTGGATAGGCCTTGTTGTAGGCCAGCCCTTCGACCTCCAGAGGAATGTTCTGGTATCCTCCCATCGGCCTTCAATGCTGACCCTGGCAGCAGCCATGGTTGATCCTTCGTATGATAAATTGATGAAACCTCTATACAAGTTTCATTGTGCGTGGGAGTGGAATGTACTAGATAGAGAGCACATCAATTATGCTACAATGGATGCGTACCTTTGTTTCAATATCTACAAGGGTTGGATGAAGAGCGAGAGCCAAGTTTGTGGTTCAAGCAAAGAAGTGCCGGCCAAGAGGAAGAGGGACAAGGACAAAGTCGAGCACGTGGATGAGGAGTCCGAGTAAGGTGGCCGTGTAGTTGCTCATGGTGGTTGTAATGCAGTGTCTACCAGATTAGTGGCTTAGTTTAATTTCAGGGTGCTTCGTTTTATTTGAGGGGTGTGTTGTGCTGAGCCCCCAACAGAACTATATTATGTTCCTTCTTGTTACTTTAACTCTTCAGTACGTACATACTAGTATTTCTTATAGTTCATCTTGTAGTTGGTAGTACTACCACTCGTTTCTTCACATTATATACGTACAATATATATAGCCAACATCATATAGCCGACAGTTTAGTTATCAAAGAATTTCTGGGTGCTTAGTTTTATTTGAGGGGTGTGTTGTGCTGGATACCATTATTGTGACTCGAATCTCTTTTTCCATGTTATAATGACATAGTAAATACATATAGACCAACATGCCAGCTCTCCCTCTATCTCACTACAGTACAATAAAGTGTGGGGCCTACTTGATCCCAACGGCGTTCTTATTTTCCCATAAAATTATTCCCTTGGTTACTCCTGACAAGCGGGCCACACTTATCATTGTGAGATAGAGAGAATCAACATGTGGGTCTAGGCTTATTTTTGTCATATAACGTGGTCAACTGGTTTGACGTGAAAATAAAAATGTCTAATGGCATTTTGGAGCAAACATCTAACGGAACGATGGCATTTTTGAGATATCTAATTGCATTTTTTGAGCAAGCATCTCATGGATCGATGGCATTTTTGAGTAGTTGTAACTTCTAATGGCAAAACTGAGTAGTGAGACACAACTAGTGGCATAAATAATAAAAACCCAAGAATTAAATAGGTATGCTAATTTCTTTAATAGAATTTAGCACCCCATCTAAGCACGTACTAGCTTTTTTAATAGTACTTGTCGGTGTCAAAACCGGCGGATCTCGGGTAGGGGGTCCCGAACTGTGCGTCTAGGCGGATGATAACAGGAGACAAGGGACACGATGTTTTTACCCAGGTTCGGGCCCTCTCAATGGAGGTAAAACCTTATTCCTGCTTGATTGATATTGATGATATGGGTAGTACAAGAGAAGATCTACCACGAGATCAGAGAGGCTAAACCCTAGAAGCTAGCCTATGGTATGATTATTGTTCGTCCTACGGACTAAAACCCTCCGGTTTATATAGGCACCCAAGAGGGTTAGGGTTACACAGAGTCGGTTACAATGGTAGGAGATCTACATATCCGTATCGCCAAGCTTGCCTTCCACGCCAAGGAAAGTCCCATCCGGACACGGGACGGTGTCTTCAATCTTGTATCTTCATAGTCCAGTAGTTCGGCCAAAGATGATAGTTCGGCTATCTGGACACCCCCTAGTCCGGGACTCCCTCAGTAGCCCCTAAACCAGGCTTCAATGACGATGAGTCCGGCGCGCATATTGTCTTCGGAATTGCAAGGCGGGTTCCTCCTCCGAATACTTCATAGAAGATTTTGAACACAAAGATAGTGTCCGGCTCTGCAAAATAAGTTCCACATACCACCATAGAGAGAATAATATTCGCATAAATTCAATCTGCTGACGCATTTCGGGGCGTGACATCACACCACGGCCAAGCCTTTATTCGAATCGTTTTTACTGTTCCACCTCAGCGCCTTTAGCGAGGCGGTTTCCATGGCACGTCTTGTCAAAGCAGAGATCGTGTCCCCTTATTCCGGGATTCTCATCAATACGGGCGTGGGTAACCCAACCGCGCCATTGATTATGGTGCTTGGGAGATAAGCGAGTTTTACCAGGCTGGTGGGGACACATAGTTTCGTCCGTCCATATAAGGGGATAAGGATCCACCTTTTTACCTACGCCTTCTTCCTCCTTTGCTTATCCATTTCCGCGCACTCGAGCTCCAGCGCCCAAGTCTACACATCTTGCCTCGACCTTCCTCAGCCATGTCTGGAGTGGGAGGCAAGTGGATGGCCTCCTCCGTCACGGAGGGGCACATCAAGAGGCTGCGAAAGGTCGGATACTTGTCCAGCAACATCGCGCATCGGCTCCCCGACAAGGGGCAGCTCATCCCCACCCCCGGGCCCCATGAGAGGGTGGTGTTTCTCACCCACTTCCTCCATGGACTAGGTTTTCCACTTCACCCATTTGTCCGGGGGCTCATGTTCTACTACGGCCTGGATTTCCATGATCTGGCCCCGAATTTCGTCCTCAACATCTCGGTGTTCATCGTCGTGTGCGAGGCCTTCCTCCACATCAAGCCCCACTTCGGCTTATGGTTGAAGACCTTCAATGTGAAGCCGAAGGTAGTGGGGGGCCAGCAGGCGGAGTGTGGAGGCGCCATGGTGGGCAAGATGCCCAACGTTACATGACTCGACGGCTCCTCCGTGGAAAGCATCAAAGGGTGGCAATCGGGGTGGTTCTACATCACCGAGCCGCGTGACCCTGAATAGGCAGCGGCCCCCGAGTTCCGATCTGGCATCCCCACACGGCTCACCTCCTGGAAAGAGAAGGGCCTGACATGGGGTAATTTGGAAGAGCTGACCGGACTCCAAACCTGCATCCAAAACCTTGTGAATAAGAAGAGAAAGTTCGTCAACGTAGTCCAGGTCATGCTCATCCGCCGGATCCTCCCGTGCCAACAACGGGCCTCCAGCTTGTGGGAGTTTGATCCGGCACAACACCAAACCTTGAGCAGGCTCTTCGACACTACGTACGAAGATGCCTGGAAGGTGCTGTTCAAGGGCGCCGAGGCTCCCGCATCCGCTACCGAAGATCGAGGATTCAGCTCGCAGCGTCAAGCCGGCGAGGTAAGCTATTTCACCCTTTACAGGACACTTATTTTCCATAGTTTGACTCTATGCGGGATCTAAACTCCCTTACCTTTGACAGGCCTTGCAAAAGAAGTTCGGGCAGGTTAACTGTCCGGCTCCCTTGCCAGAATACCCAGCGGACGCCCGATTGATGGGGCTGCTGGTTCCGGCACCATACGTGGTGTCGGAGAAGAAGGCCAAGAAGAAGGCCACGGGAACCCGAAAGAGTTCCCGGCGTCAGGTGTTATCGGGCTCATCGTCCGATGACTCCGAGGTGGACTCCTCCCACGAAGATGAGGAGGAGAAAAAAGAGACCTCTCCCCCAGCGGGGGGAGAGAAGAAAAGGAAGGCCTCCCCAACTAGGGAGGCCGGAGGGTCCAAGGAGGGAAGGACCCTTCATCCGGACTACTCCACCAACACCGACGACGGTGAAGAGGAGTGGCCACCGAGGACTAAGCCCCTGGCGATGTCGTAAGTGCCCAGATACCAGAATAACTCATGGTGTTTCGTTTGTCGCATGGAATCTCCTAACGCCGAATACAATCCTGCAGCCCGCCCAAGGACGGGCTCGACACTTCCACGAGCAGCTCCCTGGCTCCGTCGGACGTGAATAACACTTCACTTCCGACCGCCTCCTCTCCTCGCACTGACGACACCGAGGTGGGGGTCCCAAAAGGGGCCCAGCCAGGAGGAGGAGGTCCCGGAGGTGCCGCAAGGCAACCTCCCGGAATTTGGGTACGAGGCGGATCAAACCCCGAAGGGTTCTGAGTTCGGCCATGGGCCGGACTCCGTACCGGAACCTTCAGTGGTTCCGGAGTCCGGCGGGCGGCCCCTTCGTAAGAAGGGCGAGACTGCAACACCGGTGACCTCCGTCCAACCGGAGGCGCTGGATAATTTGCTGGAGGCGCTTAACGGCGCCTCCATCGACGAGGAGCACCGCACTGTTATGAGTGCAGTGATCCAGAAAGTTCAGTCCGCCAAGAGCGGGTTGACTGAGGCCTGTGCCAGCTTTCTAACAGGCATTGAGGTATGTAGTTAAGATATGTAAAAAACATTACCGCATAGACAGTAGCCCCTGATGCTCAGTTTGGTGTTCGAAAAGAAAAGCCGAATTGAGGATCTTAAAAAAGATGTATGCAGGAGTCTAACATAGGAATGTCAATATGGGAATGCAGGCTGCGCTGCTGACCTCTGCCGCACTGACTCTGGAGGTCAATGCATTGAAGCAGAGCCTCGAGCGGTCCGAGAACGAGCTCGGCCTTGCCAAGAAGCAGCTCGAGGACAAGGAAGGTAAGTAATACCTTATGGGGGTATATATAAAGAATGTGGTTGCAAAAAATAATAGGAATAACACAAAAATTGCAGGGGCCACGAACTAGGTGGCGACCCTGAAGGAAGCGGTGTCCAGGGCCGAAAGCGATGCAGCCATGGAACGCACCGAGCAAGAGAAGCAGGAGGCGCGGTTGGCGGAGGTGCGCCAAGAGCTCCAGGCTCTCGTGGAAAAACACGAGAGTTTGGAGCGTGACTCAAAGACTCGAGAGTCCGAGCTCGCCTCGGCTCTTGAGAGCGCCAAAGCCGCTAAGGCCGAAGCCCAAAAAGCCCTCCAGGAAATTGAGGCAATAAAGAAGATAGCGGCGGGTAAGGCATTATTCATGCAAAGCAAGCACGTGAAAGTGAATTACTTGTTACTTACCCGAATCCGGAGCTCTCCAGGAGCATTCGCAGATCTGCCCTGCAGTGTGTCCGACGCCGTCGCATTCTACCAGGTCGAGGAAGGGACCTCGACGGAGAAGGTGTTCTGGTTTCAGTATGCTGAGGCCGGACACCCGGTGCCCCTGAGCGACTAGCTGAAGTAGCTGGTCGAGCTCCATAAGGTGGCCGAATAGGCCATGTGGGGCCTCATAGTTCGGCTGTGGCCCGAGGAAACCGTACCTGGGAGCTACTTCGGGCTGGTGAGGCGGCTGGTGGTCGCCTGTCCATGGATTGAAGTCGTCAAGCGCTCCGTCTGCATTGAAGGTGCCCGTTGGGCCCTTGCCCGTGCTAAAGTGCACTGGGGCAAGATGGACGCTGAGAAACTTGTGACGGATGCTCCACCGTCGGGCAGGGAGTATCGCAAGCCCGAGATGTATTATGAGAACGTCCTGAAGGGTGCCCGCCTTATAGCGGGTGAATGCTCCAAAGATGTAATTTTTGAGTAAACTCACATTTGTTATCATGTACGCTTGAAAACTTGTTCATATGCGCTAAGCAACCCTTGTGAATTTAAAATATTACCTTCTGTGTGGTCGTTTATTAAATTTGAGAGATGGTGAGTCTTCGGCTTCTGCACCCATGCCACGAGTGCTGGGGTGTTCGGGGTAAACTTGAGCGCTCTTTTTCCCATTCTTGAGTCCTTTGAGGGAGGCGCTCAACGCAACGAACAAGGCAACCAGACTATAATGCTTGAACACTCTCACATAGCCATAGAATTCTATAATTTTAAATTTCGGCGAAGCCCCTAGTAATCGGAAGACCGAGTTCGGGGCGCTATCCACGCCTGGGCCGGACAAAGCCGACTCCTCGCTCTAAGCAGCATAAGTCTTTAGGAACTCGAAGAAACCTCTCTAATAGTGACCAGCTCTCGCCCTATCATGACGGTCAGTTTTAGATTTATCCACTGAGTTGCTTAACCCAGCTCAACCGGGGCACAATCGCAGTGGTTCTCCCAGCGCTACCTTAGCCGATATAACGGAACGTAAGGTACCAAAACATGGGAGCCGGGCAAACCCAACTATTGACCCAAGACATGATTCAAAGCCGATGCATATAATGCTATAACTTTGGGGTGCTGCACTTGTGAAAGTGTTCGGACTTATCACACCATATTTTTGGGTTCTTAAGCCCCTGGTGTTTTTGTCCGTACCAAAGCATACGGGTGCAACATGTCGTAAGTGAACATATATAGATAGAAAAAGGAATGCAATAATAGGCAAAAAGCTATGCATTGTTTATTCAAAAAAGCTGCGGTAAAAGCAGAATGATACAAATAGTGTGATAAGCAAGGGACGGGACTATTTGACACGTCGCCCTCCAGGAGCGAGCTGCTGGGATAATGTGTAAAACAAGTATACTGCTCGTTATAGAGACCACCTGGACACGCGTCGTAGCTTTCTGGTTCCCTGGCTGTTGCATCGTGTGTTCGGCAATTCTACTACCGGACATGGCTTCTTGAGAAAGGAGTCCTGAAAGTAAGAAAAAAAAAGAAATGACACAATTGGGAGCCCCTGGTGCGGTTGAGCCGCCCCTCTGGGTTTTCCATGGTCGTGCCCCTCTCCCTATGCCCTTGGTATTTCCAGAGCGTAATTATGTACGCGTAGTACTGGTTTCGCAATGTCGCGAGGGCTGGGGTTGGGGCCGCATTGCTACGCATGCTCGGAACGTGTCAGGCGGTCTTGTTGTTGGTTGCTTCGGGCGCGCTTGACGGTGTCCAGCCGTTTAATAGCTGGACTCAAGAATTGCCTTAAGAGGCTGCTTTGTACTTCTGCCGCGAGGGCTGCCGTATGCTCCTCCGTTCGGAGAGAGCATTCGTTGTTTCCGTTGACCGTAATGACTCGTCGAGGGCCTGGCATCTTGAGCTTGAGGTATGCGTAGTGCGGTACCGCATTGAACTTTGCAAATGCGGTTCGTCCGAGCAGTGCGTGATAGCCGCTACAGAACGGGACTATGTCGAAGATTAACTCCTCGCTTCCGAAGTTATCCGGGGATCCGAAGACCACTTCAAGTGTAACTAAGCCTGTACAGTTGGCCTCTACACCTGGTATGACGCCTTTGAAGGTCGTCTTTGTGGGTTTAATCCTTGAGGGGTCTATGCCCATCTTGCACACTGTATCCTGGTAAAGCAGGTTCAGGCTGCTGCCGCCGTCCATCAGGACTCGAGTGAGGTGAAATCCGTCAACGATTGGGTCTAGAACCAATGCGGCGAATCCGCCATGGCGGATGCTAGTGGGGTGGTCCCTTCGATCAAAAGTGATTGGGCAGGAGGACCACGGATTGAACTTTGGGGTGACTAGATCCATCACATATACGTCCCTTAGTGCACGCTTCCGCTCCCTTTTGGGTATGTGGGTTGCGTATATCATGTTCATCATCCACACTTGTGGGGGAAAGACCTTCTGTCCTCTATTGTTCGATGGTCGGGGCTCCTCCTCGTCATCGCTATGCAGCCCCTTGTCATTGTTTTCGGCAGCTAACTTGCCTGCCTGCTTGAACACCCAACAATCCCTGTTGGTGTGGTTGGATGGTTTTTCGGGGGTGCCGTGTATCTGGCACAAGCGATCGAGTATTCGGTCCAAATTGGACGGGCCTGGAGTATTTCTTTTGAATGGCTTTTTCCGCTGACTGGGTTTAGAGCCTCTGAATCCAGCATTGACTGTCGTATCTTCAGTATTATCACCATTAATGCGGCGCTTGTGCTTGTTGCGACGCGACCTGCCGTTGCTGTCCTTCTTATCCGAACTACCAGGGCTCTTGGTCATGTTGTTACTATGAGCTAGCCAACTGTCTTCTCCCGTGCAGAAGCGGGTCATGAGTGTTGTGAGGGCTGCCATGGATTTCGGCTTTTCCTGTCCTAGGTGCCGGGAAATCCACTCATCGCGGATGTTATGTTTGAAGGCTGCAAGGGCCTCCGCATCCGGACAGTCAGCGATTTGATTTTTCTTGGTTAGGAACCGTGTCCAGAATTGTCTAGCCAATTCATCTGGCTGCTGAATTATGTCGCTTAGGTCATCGGCATCTGGTGGTCGCACATAAGTGCCCTGGAAATTGTCGAGGAATGCTGCTTCCAGGTCTTCCCAACAACCAATTGGCTCTGCTGGCAAGTTGTTAAGGCAATGCCGAGCTGGCCCTTTAAGCTTGAGTGGGAGGTATTTGATGGCGTGTAGATCATCATCGCGGGCCATGTGGATATAAAGGAGATAGTCCTCGATCCAGACCGCGGGATCTGTTGTGCCATCGTATGATTCAATATTTACGGGTTTGAAACCCTTGGGGATCTGATGATCCATTACTTCGTCTGTGAAGCATAGTGGGTGTGCGGCGCCTCTGTATTGGGCTATATCACGACGTAGCTCAAAAGAGCTTTGTCTACTGTGTTCAGCCCGGCCGTAATTGCCATATCCGGTGTGACGGTTATCATCACGCATCATGGGGCGCCCACACGATCCGTAGATCGATCTTGTTTGTCTTGCATTGTCCTCCAATATATCTCGCAGGTCTGGCGCATTTCCCCGCGCCTTGGTATTTTTTGAGCAGCGCTGGGGTGCGGCTTGAGTGTAGGGCCGAGAGGCCTATCTGTCGCGGCCACGAGGTGGTCGGTCGGCCGTATTATGCACTGGTGATGTAGGTTTAGGTGCTTCCTTCTCTAATCGGGGTAGCAGCCTACGTTTTGGGTAGCTCTTGGAGGGACGTTCGAGTTCATACTCTTCGGTCGCAAGGACTTTAGTCCATCTGTCGGCTAGCAAGTCTTGGTCAGCTCTAAGCTGTTGCTGCTTTTTCTTGAGGCTGCTTGCGGTGGCCATAAGCCTGCGTTTAAAATGCTCTTATTCGACGGGATCCTCAGGCACGACAAATTCATTGTCGTCGAGGCTTGCCTCGTCTTCGGAGGGAGGCATGTAATTATCGTCCTCTACCTCTCTATCTACCGCTCTCTCATGAGGGCTGGCTTATCCATCCTGCTGCGTTGAATCCTGCTAGAGGGGGTTGTCTTTGGCACTGTCCAGGGTGTTACTGTCTCCGGTGCCGGAATCTCCGTTTTTGCTGTGGCGGGATTTAGAGCGGCGCCGCTGACGCTGGCGCTTAGGCTGTTTCTTGGAGGGGTCATCCTCCATTGTTCCATCACCATTCCCATCTTTTGGGATGTCCACTATGTAAATGTCGTATGACGAGGTGGCCTTCCAGTGCCCTGTAGGCGCTGGTTCTTGGTCGTCTCCTGCATCGTCGTCCATACTGTCGATGTCTTCGGAGTTGAAGTCGAGCATGTCAGTTAAATCATCGATAGTGGGTACTAAGTGGGTGGTGGGTGGGCTTTGAATTTCGTCCTCCGCATCCCAACCTTCCTGACCATAATCCGGCCAGGGCTCTCCTGATAAAAAGAGAGACTTTAGTGAATTCAGGATGTTGCCAAAGGGCGAGTGCAGAAAGATGTCCGCAGCAATGAACTCCATGATCGGTGCCCAATCGGCTTTGATTGGCAGGGGCGCGGAAGGTTCAGAGTCCGGAGAGGAGTCTGGCACCTTGGAGTCACGAGCTTCGCAAAGGACAGGGTTGGTGTTCGGCTCAATCGCCGTAGGGATAGCAGCCCCCGAGGCGGTGTCCAGCCACCCATCCTCGATCGGTGCCAGTTGGCTCTGAGCTAAGGTTCGGAGTGGACACTTGTGCAGCCTCCAGGGCACTGTCCGGCAGCAAAGCTAGATCACGCCCATCGTGACAGTGCGGCGCGCTTGGCTGTGGCTCGAACCCATCGAAGATCAAGTCTCCATGGGCGTCAGCCGTGTAGTTCAAACTTCAAAATCTGACCTGATGGCCAGGGGCGTAGCTTTCAATCTTCTCCAGATGGCCAAGCGAATTGGCCCGCAGTGCAAAGCCGCCGAATACAAAGATCTGTTCGGGGAGAAAAGTCTCACCTTGGACTGCATCGTTGTTGATGATCGGAGGAGCCATCGGGCCTAAAGATGACGACACAGAGGAACTCTCAATGAAAGCACCAATGTCGGTGTCAAAACCTGCGGATCTCGGGTAGGGGGTCTCGAACTGTGCATCTTGGCGGATGGTAACAGGAGACAAGGGACACGATGTTTTTACCCAGGTTCGGGCCCTCTAGATGGAGGTAAAACCCTACTCCTGTTTGATTGATATTGATGATATGGGTAGTACAAGAGTAGATCTACCACGAGATCAGAGAGGCTAAACCCTAGCCTATGGTATGATTGTTGTTCGTCCTACAGACTAAAACCCTCCAGTTTATATAGGCACCGAAGAGGGTTAGGGTTACACAGAGACGGTTACAATGGTAGGAGATCTACATATCCGTATCGCCAAGCTTGCCTTCCACGCCAAGGAATGTCCCATACGGGCATGGGACAGAGTCTTCAATCTTGTATCTTCATAGTCAAGGAGTCCGGCCGAAGATGATAGTTTGGCTATCCAGACACCCCCTAGTCCGGGACTCCCTCAGTACTATATGCATAATTTGGCGACGAGCGCTCTCTATATGTATCACCTTTTTTTAATTTCATCTTGTTAGTTTTGCTCCATGGCGCAATCCATCGATACTACTACTGTACAAAAGTATACATTTTTTAAAAAGCTAGAGGGCGGGGCAGTCTTGCTTGGTCGGTTTCACGAGAGGCGAGGGCCTTTGTGATTTGATGGCTCATTACTGCTGGAAGGCGGGGCCTTGTAATTTGACTACTCTTATAAATGTTGCCGACGACCAGAGGAGGAGCAAAGAACCGTGCGGTATACTCAAGTTTTCCACTTGAGTAGTAGTACGACAGAGGAGCACGAAACACGGCAGCCTAGTGAGATATGGTGATAAAAATGACCTTATTTTCTAGTCATCGATCCTACGACGCCGCACATCGTTAGCATTGTTCTATTCATGCCTCACAGAGAGCGTGACACGTGCGTTGAAACACCTGATGAAAAAGAATAAACACATGAGAAAAATAAGAAGGAAGGTTATCACCCAAAAAAAAGAAGGAAGACGCACACACAAGTCTGGGGCGCTGCTCTCTACTAGTACAGGACCTCCATCTCCTTGCTGGCCGCAGAGTCGTAACTGCTTCTTCATCGCATTCACGACCTCCATCTCCTTGCATGTCTCCTCTGCTCTCTTCTTCATTCTATCCATGACACGGGATTTCTCGACACAAGCCTTTATCATCTGTTCCACGGTCGTATTACGTACCTTGACAGCAGCCGGGTGCTCGATGCGGAGCTTCCCCAACTCCTCCTTCTGTTCTCTCGGTGTTCTAGATATGGGGGTACCCAGACTTGCCTGCCTGCAGCCCACTGCATGGCTCCATCGACGGCCTAGTACGGCCCAGCTTCGGCATCAACAACTCAAGACCCTCGCAAGGGGCCAAGCCTCGCGAGGCGGATGGCCCCAAGACCTGCAAGGGGATCGGCCTCCTCAGGCTGGCTCCCGAGGGGCAGAGAGTTCTATGCAAGGTGCACCTCACGAGGCTCAGCTGATGTAAGCCATGACGACCAAGGCTAGACGGGTGCCAAGCGGGCTAGTAGGCGCAGAGTACCAGTTTCCTCTTTGGTGCAAAGGAGGCAAGCAGCAGGTGCGGAGTCCCGAGGAATCAGCCAAGGGTTTCTACACTGGTGCAACGAGACCAAGACTGCCAGGACGGCAGGACAAAGGTCATCGATGAGCCCATCACAGCGTCACGACCAGAGGCTTTTTGCAGGAGAAGACCACTTTAGTCAGGATAGGATGTACTTCCTGTCCCCCTTCAAATCTGGCCGTTGTGGGATCCCTTCCCGCCAACATTTGGGAAGAGGACCAAGGCCACTATAAATAGGACTTAGCCACCACCATAGAAGGGGTCAAGGGACGGATCAAGAGAGAAAGAGTAGAACAGGGATAGGATCCTTTCTCACCCGACCACCTCACCACCTCTCCTAAGCTCAAGAACACCTCACCTCCTGAGGCCAGTTCATCCACTATACTAGTTCATCCTCAGCCCCTCGAGGCAATCCACCAAAACGCTAGAGTAGGGTATTACACCGCAACGTGGCCTGAACTAGGATAAACTATTGTGTCTCTCTGTCCCTTTGAGCTCGATGTGCTAAGCTTAGAGGATCGCGAGTAGGCGGGCTGGGTAGGTTGAGATCTCCGCATGCACCCCAGAGTTTCAACCTGTCAAGGGTTTGCGGAACCCAAAATCTGACATTTCGCGCGCTAGGTAGGGGTGCGTCGGATCCTCTCTTCCGTTAATCGATCCACCGCTACTCCGACACTTCCATGGTTAATGCACGTCGGGCTCGCGCTGAGCGTCGGGCCACGGTTGCCGCCCGCGTCGCTCAGACGGCTCTGGCGGGCGACGGATGTGCTCATCGTCCTCCGTCACCAGCAGCCAATGCCGCCACGGGCCCTTCCGGCCAGGAGCAACAAGCTTCATTGCTGCACCCCTCGGTGCACCGCGACGTGCAGACCGCCACTCCATCACTGACCCCGTCCAATTCATCCTCCCACGCGCATCGCGGCCCGGCGAACATGTGAGCTGCTCTGCTCATGGAGCGGGAGCTCCTTTGCTACCGCCCAGTTGACGACTTCTACGAGGAGTGGCTCGAGCGCATCGCCGAGCTCATTAGCACCGCCGGAGACTCCACTGCATCGGCCCGCCCATTGCCTCAGCAGCCGCCTACCATGGGCGACGTGGCTCACTGGGCACCTCCACCACCTCTAGTCAGGGCGCCACCGCCGAACCAAGGTGGGTGGCACCGTGGCATGACCCGACACGCCAGGCGCCTGCGCGCGAAGAGGCGAGCTGCCAAGTGGTTTAGCGGCCCCAAGAAGATGCACGTGCGCTTCCAGCATCTCCACGTCAAGACCGTGTGCCGCCCGTGATGGTGGCGGCACGCGAGCATCAAGACCAAGCTCCACCTCCTCGACAGGCTCCCGTGACCACATCAGGGTGCCACACATTCATCCCAGAGCTTCGCAACGTCATCTGGCCGAGCAAGTTCAAGCCTGATCTGCCCCCATGCTACGATGGCATCGCCGACCCCGCCAAGTTCCTGCAGCTCTACGAGCTAAGCATCAAGGCGGCTAGCGGCGACGAGAAGATCATGGCGAACTGGTTCCCCATGGCCCTCAAGGATGGCACGTGCTCCTGGCTCCTGAATCTCCCCTTGGGATCTATCTCCTCGTGGGATGAGATGCACGACCGCTTCATCGCCAACTTCCAGGGCACTCGCGACCGCCCGCGGGCTGCGGGTGACCTACGACGCATCAAGCAGCAGCTAGGGGAAACCCTACAGAAGTACAACCAGTGGTTCAACAATGTTCGCCTAAAGATCCCCAAGGTGTCGGGCGAGGCCATCATTTTAGCGTTCACTGATGGTAGCCGTGACGTCAAGATGAAGGAGGAGCTCGCCATCCATGAGGACCTCTGCACAGCCCTGGAAATGTTCAACATGGCGAGCAAGTGCGCAAGGGCTAAGGAGGGACGCCTCTCCCTCCTCGAGCTCCCAGATGCTGACCCAGAAGACAAGAAGACCAAGGCTAGGGACATGAACCGCAAGGGGCCAGCTGTGCTTGCAGCCGAGCCGGAGATGAAGCGTGGTTGCGATCACCCTAAGTTATCCAAGAGCATTCAACCATTCTACATCTTCCACAATATCCACAGCCACAACACCAACGACTGCCAGGAGCTCAGGGCCCTCCGCGGAGGACGCCTCGGCCGATGCCCCGAGCGCAACGATCGAGGCTACGGTCACGGAGGTAGCCGAGGGGGAGCAAGCTGGGACTGATGGAAATATCCCCTAGAGGAAATAATAAAGTTATTATTTATTTCCTTATTTCATGATAAATGTTTATTATTCATGCTAGAATTGCATTAACCGGAAACATAATACATGTGTGAATACATAAACAAACATAGTGTCACTAGTATGCCTCTACGTGACTAGCTCGTTAATCAAAGATGGTTAAGTTTCCGAACCATAGACATGAGTTGTCATTTGATTAACGGGATCACATCATTAGGAGAATGATGTGATTGACTTGACCGATTCTGTTAGCTTAGCACTTGATCATTTAGTATGTTGCTATTGCTTTCTTCATGACTTATACATGTTCCTACAACTATGAGATTATGCAACTCCCGTTTACCGGAGGAACACTTTGTGTGCTACCAAATGTCACAACGTAACTGGGTGATTATAAAGGAGCTCTACAGGTGTCTCCGAAGGTACATGTTGGGTTGGCGTATTTCGAGATTAGGATTTGTCACTCCGATTGTCGGAGAGTTATCCCTGGGCCCTCTCGGTAATGCACATCACTATAAGCCTTGCAAGCAATGTGACTAATGAGTTATTTGTGGGATGATGCATTACGTAACGAGTAAAGACACTTGCCGGTAACGAGATTGAACTAGGTATTGAGATACCAACGATCAAATCTCGGGCAAGTAACATACCGATGACAAAAGGAACAACGTATGTTGTTATGCGGTTTGACCGATAAAGATCTTCGTAAAATATGTAGGAGCCAATATGAGCATCCAGGTTCCGCTATTGGTTATTGACCGGAAATGTGTCTCGGTCATGTCTACATAGTTCTCGAACCCGTAGTGTCCGCACGCTTAAGGTTTCGATGACAATTATATTTTGAGTTTATGAGTTTTGATGTACAGAAGGAATTTGGAGTCCCAAATGAGATCGTGGACATGACGAGGAGTCTCGAAATGGTCGAGACGTAAAGATCGATATATTGGACGACTATATTCGGACGTCGGAAAGGTTCCGAGTGATTCGGTTATTTTTCAGAGTACCGGAGAGTTACGGGATTCGTATTGGGCCTTAATGGGCCATACGGGAAAGGAGAGAAAGGCCCCAAAGGGTGGCCGCACCCCTCCCCATGGACTAGTCCGAATTGGACTATGGAGGGGGGGCGCCCCCTTCCTTCCTTCTCCTTCTCCCTTCCCTTTCCTTCTCTCCTACTCCTTCTACTTGGAAACGTTCCTAGTTCTACTAGGAAATGGGGAATCCTACTCCCAGTGGGAGTAGGACTCCCCTAGGGCGCGCCATAGAGAGAGGGTCCGCCCTCCCCCTCCTCCACTCCTTTATATACGGGGAGGGGGGCACCCCTTGGAGACACAACAATTGATATCTTGATATCTTAGCCATGTGCGGTGCCCCCCTCCACCATAGTCCTCCTCGATAATATTGTAGCGGTGCTTAGGCGAAGCCCTGCGACGATAGAACATTAAGATCGTCACCACGCCGTCATGCTGACGGAACTCTCCCTCAACACTCGGCTGGATCGGAGTACGAGGGACGTCATCGAGCTAAACGTGTGCTAGAACTCGGAGGTGCCGTAGTTTCTGTGCTTGATCGGTCGGGCCGTGAAGATGTACGACTACATCAACCGCGTTGTTCTAACGCTTCCGCTTTCGGTCTATGAGGGTACGTGGACAACACTCTCCCCTCTTGTTGCTATGCATCACCACGATCTTGCGTGTGCGTAGGTAATTTTTGAAATTACTACGTTCCCCAACAGGGACGACCGCGACCATCGTCAGGAGTGGCGCGACCAGCCTCGGGAGGACCGCTGGCAGGGCCAGCCTCGCGAGGGTGCCTGGAGGGACCAGCCTCGCGAGGATCGGCCTCAGGGTAACGCCGGTCTTCCTCCACTACCTCCACCACCAAGAAGGAACGAAGATCATCACCAGGACGAGGGGGCTGGGGGCTTACAGGAGCCTCAAGCCATCGCCTGCATCGTGGGCAGCTCTCAGGCCCCAGCCTCTCACTGTGTCTTCAATCAGTTCGCGCACGAGGTGAACGCAACTGTAACACCCCGGATGTAACTTTCCATCTTTGTATCTCCAACTCTTGCCTTTTTCGCCTATGTGATATGTTATTCCCTCCGTGTTTGGGTTTTGTCTTTTGTTTTGCATTTTATTCATGTCATGCATATCATATCATGTCATCATGTGCATCTCATTTGCATACGTGTTCGTCTCATGCATCCGAGCATTTTCTCCGTTGTCCGTTTCGCAATCCGACACTCCCACATGCACCGGCGCACCACTCTTGTATCTTTTTCGTGTGCAGGTGTTAAACATTCTCGGAATGGACCAAGACTTGCCAAGTGGCCCTGGTATAGCACTGGTAGACCGCCTGTCAAGTTTCGGGTCATTTGGAGCTCGTTTGGTACTCCAACGGTCAACCGCATAACCGCAAAGGCCTCTTTTGAGTTGCAGCCCAACACCCCTCCAAAACAGCCCAATAACCCATCTAAGTCACTTCCATGCTCTCCGTCGTCGGATCACGATCGTGTGGGCGAAAACCGCACCTCATTTGGACACGCCTAGCTCCCTCTACCTACAAATATGTGCCCATCCCCGAAATTTTCGGGCAAACCCTAGCAAAACTCCTCCCCGCCGCCACCGGACACGTCCGCCCGCCGCCGGCCGAATCCCGCCGCCGCCCGCGTCCATCCAGGAGCTGCCACGTGGCCCGGCGCCCGCGCACCACCGCCGGCCC